>NW_028145593.1:2190000-2255000 GCF_977016875.1 Pavona decussata
TGCTCGTTTTTTAAACATGACATAAAGGTCCGCTATTTGTTAGTAGATCACATCAAAGTTTTAAAGTCTTTTTGTAAAGTCTTGATGAGTTGACCAGTCATTTACTTTATTGAGCATGCTTACAAGATTTCTTAGGGGGGAGGGGAGGGGGGCTAACTGGATTTATGAGAATCTTTAGCAAATTGAAAACCGCCTGAACATCAAACCTAACTTTTTGAGGGTGAGTAGTCTTATACATCAAAATTTCTCGTTAAATTCCCTTTTTTCAAATTTTGTGGCCAGCGTCAGCTTTACTGGTTCTGCTTTCTTGAAATTTTCTAAACAAACAACACATTCTACATGCATCATTCTTTTTGGAAGGTCGCCTATATCAAGATTTCAAGGCAAACGTCAAATTTTCGGAGAATTGGCGTTTGGATATTTTTGTGAACACCACCACTCCACCGTACTTCAAAAGAAAAGGCGAGTGGTATATTTACCCATAACTCCTGACGTACGCAAAACCCATTAAAACGCTCGTAAAAACGCACACGAGATTTCAAGACTTCAAACCGGCATACACAATGTTGCTACTGCAGGGACGCAAAATATATGGCCTTCCATGTGCCTATTAGTTGCGTTAGGTTCGCAAGGTATTGTGGTAAAATGAGCATGCGCCACTTTTCCATACTAACCGGTGGATTACTGGGAGGTCTTACTTAACCCTTTAAGCTCCTGCAGACGTACATGCACGACGAATAACTTGACGAAAGTCGGAAAAGAAGTCAAAAGGAAAAAACCCGAAGGAACCTAGAAAATGATAAAAGACTTAAAGGGTGCATTTCTTTGGGGAAATCCAAATCCGGATTTTTGATCCAAGATCACTCGGAACCGAGGAATCCTTACCAAGAGCGGATTCGTCGGTTCCTTTGAAAAACCATGATCCGAGTGATCTTAAATCAAAAATCCGGATTCTGATTTTCCTAAAAGAAACTCACCCTTAGCTTCTTGTCAAATTTAATTCTTTGTCCATTTTCTCGCTCGAAGGATTTTTTCTTTTTTTGCGCGCTAGGCTGCTTCTGCTAGAAAAAAATTCCATTTGCGCGCTAGGCTGCTTCTGAAAAGAAACTGGTCAAGTTTGCTTACGACATCAACGTCTAATATGTATACTGAAATTGGTTGCGTTGATTTGATAGCTATGTTGTATTAAAATCTGGATCATTGTATAATGCAATTCAAGGGATTTGATTGGCTTAGCGGCCATGCTATATGAGCTATTATACCATGCCCGACCCAAGAAATAGCGACCATTAAATTGTCTTCTGGTTGTTCTTACAAAGCAAAATCAGCAAGATCTAGAAATAGTTTTTGATTGTTTTTGATAGAACTGTTATTCCACTCGCGTTTGTTGGACAATTATGAGATGATTATAGCCAACTCGGCGCGTGTATCTATCATCTCATATCCAACGCGCGCTCGTGGAATAATATTACTGTTAAATATTAAATACTGGTCACAACTGGGGCCTTTTACAGTTCATACTTCAAGATTACCCACATTTGATCAGAACTTACATGTTGGTTGTCGTTTTCACTGGGCCATGCGAAGCCATCACGCTCATCTGAACTTTCTCGTTTTCGTTTTCCACTGTTAGCATCGTTTTCCTCTCCACTTTCTTTGACCTTCAAAAGTTTTGCATCCAGAGTTGTCTGTTTTGATACTTTCTCCATAGGATATTTACGATTTTCGTCTCTTTCTGGATAGATTTGTTGCTCATCCTTTTTGTTACGAATAAACACCGTGTCATTACTGTCCTTAATGGAATCCTTTCCTGATTTCATATCATTTTTAGATTCATTTTCTGCATTTTTCATGCCGTGAGGCAGCAATGAAACCGAACAATCCGCAGTTAGGTTCAAATCTTGCCGCAGTGACCGTGTTCGGCTTGGAATGGTTGGGGACTGGGGCTGGGTGAAAGACAAGTCTACAGGAAACTGCGAATCTGATTTTGGCAAATGAGACACTTGCGTTTTAGCAGCAGTTAAAAGATTAACAGCATCATTGCAGGGTGATTTTTCGGTTGCCCCTTGCAAAATACCAACACTTATAACATCGTCTTCATCATCATCATTATCACTATCATAGCCAAACAGAGGTGAGTTGGCGGCAGCTAGGGGGGTACTTGCGGCAGAGGGAAATCCTATTGAGCAGTGCAAGCCAATGTCAGCCTCCTCGGGATAAACATCCTCAGTATCTGGAACCAAAATGTCTGGATGGACAGACATTCCATCCGAAACAGAAATCTTTGTATCTTGTTGTAGAGGATAAGAGTGGACTTCTTCAGTATCTGGTACACAAATCTTTGGACAGACGGACACTTCTTCAGGGACAGACACCTTGGCACCTTGAGGCTGAGGAGAACAGTGGGCACCTTCAGTGTCTGCTGCCAGAACTTTTGGACAGACAGTTAGTTCAGCTGAGATAGACACCTTTTCGTTGTACCGCTGCTCAGTAAAATTCTGATAAAGTTTTGTACTTTCGTTGGGATCAGAAAACAAATTCTCATCACCTTCAACCAATCGCCCTTCATTTGTGTAACTGGTCTTGCAGACTTGTATGTCATCTCTGAGATTATTTTGTGTTTTATTGTCTGCAGCATTCGACACCCTTTCGTAACGGACTTTCTTTTTACTTTTCAGTGTCGACAGGTTTGATCTGTTCTTCTTGCTGAGTTCATTTTCTGTTGAAGGAGAGCAGTTATCAGGAACATCATTCCTGCAAAACAGAATGATCATAATAAACTTCACAAAGAAATCGTTAAAATCTAACACAAGTCATCATGGTTGAAAATCCCAAATGGCATGAGGCAGACCAGCTGGCTTAAGAAATAACTCCAGCTACACATGTAGCGGCCAGAGCAGGGACCTCCGGATTTCAAGTCCAGCGCCACAACGCCATTTTACTGCTTGGCCACACTGCCTCACTAATTTTTGAAATATTCCAAAACAAATTACATGTAACACTGTAAATTCAATCTGAGATGAGACTTACATCTGCTCATCTATGTCTCGTTTTACAAAGTTTTCAAGGATGTGAAGGGGAAATCTCCCATGGTCTTTCATCGCTGTGAACAAAAAATAAAAATGAAGACATCAAAATTTGTGCTACAGTCGAACCTGCATATACAGTAACGGCCCTGTATTAAGCGGCCACCCTCTATTAAGCGGTCAGTTTTCAAAGTCCCGATTGTTTGCTCATACAAACGCTCTATTTGTTACCTGTATTAGGCGGCCACCTCTATTAAGCGGCCGCGGCCACCCTGTAGCAGTCCTATGTTTGTCTTTCTTTGTTATTTTTACCTGTATTAAGCGGCCACCCTTGAATGGAAACTAAGCCATATGTTATTTTATGCGGTATTTTATTGTGTTTAAAATGCGATCCAACATCACTATAAAGAAATAACATGTACAAAGCTACTGTAAGCTGTACTCGGCCGTTTAATATAGTTAACGCTTTTCAGATGTCCGCAATGTGCTGAAGTACAGTACCATATTACGAACGCTAAAAAGTTTGTTTTGAATATGCTTCACTCTTTAGCAAGAAATTCCTCTTTAATTAACTTGTTCCTCAGCCAACTGACATTGAACATTGGGCGTATAAACAACTGTGAAATGACGGAATGAGATATTTTGTTGTGAACTGTAAGTCATAGAAATAGAGCACTGTATACCGTAGGAGTCAGTAGAGGATAATTTATTATATAGTACTTTTACACAATGTTACGTATGTTATACCGTTAAGTCACAAGTTGGCACTGAAAGTTGTTTAAAGTATTGATCACTTGAAAGAGTGTTGATTGTCCTATTGTTTCCTTGCATGAAGTGTTTTTGTATGATACGCCATTAAAATTGACATTAGACCACGCCCAGTGAGTATTTTTAGTGATCCTGTATTAAGCGGCCACCTGTATTAAGCGGCCAGTTCCTCAAGTCCCCAGGGTGGCCGTTATATACGGGTTCGACTGTAGTAAGAAAAAAGGCTAAAATAAAATGCACATTTTAAAACTTTTAAAATCAATAATTATTGTTAGTCAGTCAGTCAATCAGTTAGTCAGTCTGAGTCAGTAAGTCAGTCAGTCAGTATTCAATCAATCAGTCAGTCAGTCAGTTTTCAATCAATCAGTCAGTCAGTCAGTATTCAATCAATCAGTCAGTCAGTCAGTTTTCAATCAATCAGTCAGTCAGTCAGTATTCAATCAATCAGTCAGTCAGTCAGTATTCAATCAATCAGTCAGTCAGTCAGTATTCAATCAATCAGTCAGTCAGTCAGTCAGTCAGTTGGTATTCAATCAATCAGTCAGTCAGTCAGTCAATCAGTCAGTCAGTATTGAATCAATCAGTCAGTCAGTCAGTCAGTCAGTATTCAATCAATCAGTCAGTCAGTCAGTCAGTCAGTCGGTATTCAATCAATCAATCAATCACTCAGTCAGTCGGTATTCAATCAGTCAGTCAGTCAGTCAGTATTCAATCAATCAGTTAGTCAGTCAGTCAGTATTCAATCAATCAGTCAGTCAGTCAGTCAGTCAGTCAGTCAGTCAGTATTCAATCAATCAATCAATCAGTCAGTCAGTCGGTATTCAATCAGTCAGCCAGTCAATCAGTATTCAATCAATCAGTTAGTCAGTCAGTCAGTCTTCAATCAATCAGTCAGTCAGTCAGTCAGTATTGACAATCAATCAGTTAGTCAGTCAGTCAGTCAGTCGGTATTCAATCAATCAGTCAGTCAGTCAGTCAGTATTCAATCAATCAGTTAGTCAGTCAGTCAGTATTCAATCAATCAGTCAGTCAGTCAGTCAGTCAGTCAGTCAGTCAGTATTCAATCAATCAATCAATCAGTCAGTCAGTCGGTATTCAATCAGTCAGCCAGTCAATCAGTATTCAATCAATCAGTTGGTCAGTCAGTCAGTCTTCAATCAATCAGTCAGTCAGTCAGTCAGTATTGACAATCAATCAGTTAGTCAGTCAGTCGGTATTCAATCAATCAGTCAGTCAGTCAGTCAGTATTCAATCAATCAGTTAGTCAGTCAGTCAGTATTCAATCAATCAGTTAGTCAGTCAGTATTCAATCAATCAGTCAGTCAGTCAGTCAGTATTGACAATCAATCAGTTAGTCAGTCAGTCAGTCAGTCGGTATTCAATCAATCAGTCAGTCAGTCAGTCAGTCAGTATTCAATCAATCAGTTAGTCAGTCAGTCAGTATTCAATCAATCAGTTAGTCAGTCAGTATTCAATCAATCAGTCAGTCAGTCAGTATTGACAATCAATCAGTTAGTCAGTCAGTCAGTATTCAATCAATCAGTCAGTCAGTCAGTCAGTATTCAATCAATCAGTCAGTCAGTCAGTCAGTCAGTCGGTATTCAATCAATCAGTCAGTCAGTCAGTCAGTCAGTCAGTATTCAATCAATCAGTCAGTCAGTCAGTATTGACAATCAATCAGTTAGTCAGTCAGTCAGTATTCAATCAATCAGTCAGTCAGTCAGTCAGTATTCAATCAATCAGTCAGTCAGTCAGTCAGTCAGTCAGTCGGTAGTCAATCAATCAGTCAGTCAGTCAGTCAGTCAGTCGGTATTCAATCAATCAGTCAGTCAGTCAGTCAGTATTCAATCAATCAGTCAGTCAATCAGTCAGTCAGTCAGTCAGGCAATCAATCAATCAATCAATCAACCAACCAATCAACCAATCAGTCAGTCAGTCAGTCAGTCAGTCAATCAATCAATCATCCTTTATTTACACAGTCAATTAGTAATATTATTAAGCATAAAGTTATGCTTGTGGGGTTGTGTATATATCCCTGATGATGCCGTTGATCGGCGAAAGCTTGGATTTCAGTTTTTAGTTTTTAGTTTTTAAACAGCAGTGTTAGGCCTCAATTGAACAGTTTTTATATAGTTGTGTATATAGTTTTACACTACACGTGACTAAAATGACGTACTATTAATTTTATAATAACTTAAAATACTTAAGTTAAAGGAGCAATCTACATAAAGGTATGTCTGTAAATTTAAAAGTACAATCTGCATACACCAATTTGACATACAGACTACAAAAATTTGCAAATAGGTACATGTATGCACATTTTTAAAAAATGTACCTTGAAACCTTTGCTCACTCATGCGGCGATATCGGTTCCACCATCTATCTTTTCTGTGCTGCTCTTCCCTTTTTCTGGAGCGAAAATTAATCAAAAGAGAAAAAGATAAGATGCAGTATTTAATGCTGCTAGACTGATTTTTTGTAAGTTTTTCTAATAGTTACCAGTTCCAGTGATAACCTGTAACTTACATGTATTTTGTAAAAAATAACATAACTTAAGAATTTTCAGATTTAATTACAACAGAGTGCATTTGCTACAGTGCAAATGTACCAGAGAAGTTTACTTTTGAGTGATTTTTGAGTTTAAGTGGCCAACTTCACACAATAACTATATTAATTAGCATTGCAGTGTTTTAGGTGTTCTACATGTACCTGTAGGGCACCAAATAATTAATTACAATCAACTCCTAAATAACGTGAACACCCTTGGGACTGCGAGTTAGAGTCCCTAATAGCGAGAGTCCGTAATAGTGGGAATTTATTTCAGTACAAATGTCTGTACTCTATTTTTGCTGAGGATTTAGCTGATGTCTGTGTTATTGGGATGTCCGTAACAGCGAGGTGCCTGCAAGGCCAGAGTTGACTTTAATTGCAAAATTGAAAATGCACTCCAGGAGAAGATCCCTATTGGAAACATGACTGCTTTTTCAGTCTGTCTTGTTAGAAAAAAGTCATTTCATTGGGGTGGGGAGGGGGTTATGGATATTTTCTGGAAGAGCACATTAGGAAGCCCACTGAAGACAAAAAACATGTGATGTATGTACATGTACAGTGTACAATGTATGTCTGCCTAAACAGTCATTTACATGTAGTAATCAATGGATGGATGATGCTTGTCTGCACATCCTTCACCTAACCTTTTGAGTTTTTCATCCTTGTATGCAACTTCTTTTTGCAATCTTGCAAGGTTTTCCTTAAGGCTAAAACAAGAATACAAAATTTTCAAATTTAGAAAAAACAAATGCATTGAATGATTTCCACAAGGGATCCATCCTTGGGAACTCAGGGGCAGATAGCTAGTGGGAGAAAAAAAAGTCAGTAAGGAAATTCGGAGGAAAACTAAGGGCCCTAGAGGACAGACCGTGGACAGGTCAGTTCCAAACAGCTGGCCTTACTTTTCCTCCCTGGTTTTCTTAATTCACAGACAGTTTTCCCACCTGTCTTGACTTTTTTCTTGCCCTGCTATCTGCCCATGAGTCTCCGCTGATGCATGGGATCTAAGTTATGGAGTGTTAGGCTAGTGATTTTAAATTAGGCATTTACATGGAATAAGCCTTAAATTTATATGCTTATATGATGATGTCCGATCTCACCCTTGCCCTGAAGTAATGTAAACTGCATTTGAATATGTAATAACTGTATATAAAAAAATGCGGTATATAAATACCATTACGCCATTACCATTACCATTTAAACTTTGGAACACTGGGCGTGTGATATGATAAGTATACGCCAGTGTGTGGAGGGTGATATTTACGAAGTACATGTAAATCAGAAATCTGCTATTCTGGCATAGTGCATTAATTTTATTGACAGATCAGAGCCGGCAATAATAACTATATTGACTTAGAAGTAATTCAATGGTATTCAGGATACTTTGATGGAATATTCTACACCTGCCAGAAGTTTAACAGACCTGTGATGGATGTCCTTTACCAAGGGCCTAAAATCTGGAATTAATTGCCCGTTTCATTGATAAGTTCACCATACAAAGATCTCATGGAAAGCTGATTTGTGATATGTGTACGTTCAATGTGTTGTTTTTATTTCTCTGCACACTCTGCATTAAGCCACATTTTAATTTACTAGTCTCAGGAAGTCTATTCATATAAGCTTATAACTTCACTAGGCTTCCGTGTCATATTAATTTACTGTTTTATATGCTCTGTTTGTGTGGATGACTAAATAAATCCAATATTAGAGGCAATGGTACTTAGACAAAATAACATTTTACATTGGAGAACAAAACAAAACTGAAAAGAGAAATTAAGAGCAAGTACCAAGCATTTTCTTTCTTAAGATTATTGGTCAGTTCCTGGGCTGCACTATTTTCTCTTTCCAAACAATGAACTTTGTTTTGAGCCTCCTTGCATCTCTCTTCAAGAACTGTGAATGAAAAACCAGGTTAAACTGATTCAGGAATCTTTGTAGCAGAGCAGGTCAATGTGAAACAAAAACTAATTTTTGATGTTAGGGTTTAATGTATTATGTACATGGGGGTAAAGAGGAATTTTATGAAATTAATATTTTTAAATTTTTGTTAGGTGAGGAGTTAGGCATGTTTCAAATGTTGTGCTACTGCCGTGCCGAACTAAATTCAAGAATTTAATTTGACTTAAACACGTTAGTAGCACAAAGTTTGAAACCATGTAGTTCGGCAGGCTGAATTAAGCTTGGCACGACTATTTAGCACGGCAGGCCCTATCGTGCCACGCGGCAGTAGCGAGACTTGGTTTCAAACGGCGTGCTATTGCCATGCCGAACTAAATTCATAAATTATTTTAATGTATTTTGGGTTAATTTGCTCGTTCTACGCATTTCTACATGTATATTACTTTTATTTGAATTTGGCGCGACTGAATGAAATTCGACATTTGAAACCACTACCTTGCTACTGCCATGCCACTGTCGAGTCAAATTGATTTAAGTTCGGCACGTCAGTAGCACAATGTTTGGAACAGGCCTAAGGTCTTAAGCCCATTCCCCCCCAACTTGGGGGAATCTGGAGAATCCTTAACTAATCTGGTAAGATCAAACACAGGAGGGTATGAGGGCCAAAATGGTAATAAGCAAATAAAGCATTTAGTCCCTAACAATCTCGGAGACAGTTACATGTAAACCACACTGGCAGACTATTGTTTGGAACTCTTTATTCAGGTGGGTGCGGAGGGACCCCAGCAGGGGAACAAAGACCCAGGATGGGAGGGAGGGTCAGCAGAAACCTGGGCAGCTGTAAAACAGCGATGAATGACTCAAAATTGCCAACTAGATGGGTCATATGACCAGAAGGGAAAGAGATGGGGCTAATTACTGAATTCCCCTGGCAAACAGACATTCTGTATGGAGGCGTTATTAGGCAATGCACTGGATGGCTTTAGAAGATAATTCCACACTGAGAGGGGTGGGATGGGGTCTTAAACCAAAACACCATCCATAAAGGAGGGCAGGATGGGGGAGGGGGGCGGAGAAGGGGATGGGTATCTTCTGGAACAACATGATTTATTACCACAGTGCATTTCAAAATAATACAGCAATTATTGATCTACATTATAAATTCACATAACAACTTCATATCAATTTAAGTGGCCGTGTATCCCAAATTTTGGAGTCATTTAAGTCTACACTTGCTGGTGAACAACAAAAAGAGGTTATTCAACAGAAAATTGTGTCATAGGACTGGGCATTTTTACAAGTTTACTTTTACTTTTTAAGCCTTAAGGTGAGAAAATAATCAAATAAGCCAGTATTATTACTGAGCTACACAACACCAAAATCTGGTTTTATTTCTACAGTCCAGTGGCTGACTGGCATTCTTGTGTCCCAGAGCCAATGCTAACATTCAGGGCTTGAACAATCGATGAAACCGATGATCAGAAAATCAATCGATCAACGTGACAATCGATGCCTTGTTAGTTAATTGGCATCGATTGGCATTGGCCAATCGATGACCAATCGATAATCACACAAAAGTGGTCGCAACTCATCGATTGTCATCGATTGGTGTTAAAATTAAATATCGGTATTCCACACGTTCCAGCATGTACGTATACGCACTCGCAGTACGCACAAATGTTTCAGATTTGAATTCGTTTACCGGATTGTTTGTATGCAGATGTGACTGGAGACGAGTGAGCTCTGAATTGTAATACTGAATTGTAATAAAATAAACCAGAATAAACGTGAATAGACTTCGGTAATCATTTTATTACTTCTTTGTCACAACAAAGGTGCATAAAGTAAACAGGGTAAAAAATGAATAAAGTTTACTGCATGCAGGCTTAAATGGGTGAGCCGTATAGTAAATTATATAAAAGCTGGAAAAAAAAGAGACCATATCAAGAAACTTAGAGCTGCGCGGGAAAAACGCCAACAACACAACATGTACAGCCTCTGTCCGAAACACAGTTACCACCGGTCACAAGAGAACTATAGGCCACAGTTTGGACTCAGATTCTTTTCGTAGCCTGCGAATACAGCCGCCTCTCGAAACGCCCATCGGGGCCGGGGGCGATGAGAGGCGGCTGTATTCGCAGGCTAATTCTTTTTGTAAATCTTGACTGAAAATAAAAGGCATCAAAAATGAGAACCAATCGATGACAATCGATGTCAATTAACTGATCGATTGGCGTTGATAATCGATAAAAATTGATAATCGATAAAATCGATAATCACAAAAAACCCGTGCATCGATTGTTCATCGATTATCAATATCAATCGATTAATTGGCATCGATTGTCATCGATTGTCATCGATTGTCATCGATTGATTTTCCGATCATCGGTTTCATCGATTGTTCAAGCCCTGTAACATTTCATCAGCCCCCCACCCCACCCTCCAAGAAAAACCCTTGAGGTCAAATTATGATACAGTACTTGTGAATATGTTGATACAAGCCACAACTTCTACAAAAGCCAATTACGTGACCTTCTCTTCCAGTACGCAGTAGAATGTGCACTTTGCTCACTCTTTCTCTCCATGCTATCAACTCCAGTTATTGTCCATGTAGAGGAGTACAGTTCAGCTGCACAGTTTAATTTTATAAAGTTTGCCGGGTCACGTAACATTTGCTCGACTAGCTGGGCTAGCTGATAAAGTTTACACCACTATCTAGAATCCGGAAACTCTGGTAAACGTATTTTTAACACTCAAGATAATGTTACATGTATGCTGACTTTTCAAAAGTTTTCAACCTCGGCATTCGGCATGGCGCAGGGTTGATATTTACAAACTACATTAGTACAAGAAGAGATGTGTGGCTGATGAAACAGCTAGTATTAACAGTCCTAAAATTGCCCATTGTTATTGTTAGCTGTTCGATCAGCCTTGATTAGTTCATTCCTGTTCCTGATCTACACGAAGACCCAGTTACAAATTGCTCCAGTTTGTATGCAGTCATGTAACGATCATGATTTCTTAAAGACCTACCTTGAAAATCTCTCTTGATACTCTCCTTCAACTTTTCTAGTAAACAGTGTGTTTCCATTAGAAGCTCTCCAAGCTAGAGTTCGCCTCTTTTCCATCTGAAATCAAAGAGAAACGAAATCTGTCGACTTCTTCTTTGTTCACATTGGAGAACGAAATTGTGAACTTCCCGCCATGTTGAACACACGGACGACCACACGGACAGAAAACTGGGACGAGCAAAGGCCTGGCACTTTTTTGCATTCTTTGTTGACAGTAAATTTTTGATAGAAGCGTAGTAACTGGTATTTAGAGTTTTCTTCCGCATCTTCGGGTTATATAATCACATATGTGGCATTCAAAGTACGCTGGATGATGACTGAAGAAGACACCATATGTGATCGAACTTATCGCGCCCATGAAAGAGAAGAACGTAAGCCAGATAAACCGTTGACTCGTTCGTTACCAAGGCATTCGAAACAAGATCACAAGGTACGGTATTCAATACTTAACTTAAATATAGCTAAATGTAGTAAAGTTAAGTCTTTTTTGAAGTAAGCAATTGTTTAACGAGGAATATTGTTAACAGATGTTGGAAATTACGTTACCAGAAGTTTCCCGTGTAAGAGCAAGACGACCAGTTGTAATTAAATTATGTCCGGCGTAGTACAGTACGGAATTTTAATCGAGCTCAATCCATGGGTTGATTTCGATTGAGTTCGAAGATCGAACGCAATCCAACTCCCAAAAAATTGTTTGCAGACCGGACGCAATAGATTACGTTTGATTGGTTTTACAGTCAAACTCACAAATATGATAGATTGAGTTTGATTGTGTTGGTTGAGATCGATTACCAAACGTTTGATTGGCTATGCAACGCTGTAAATTTCAAAGTGTTACCACCTCCCCCTTGCCTGGACATTTGTAATTTTCTCTTTGGAAAACTGCAAATTCCCAATGGTGGAGTCAGTCCAAACCCCACAGTCAGTATAGCTTAGAAAAGGGTACAAATGCCCCACCCATGGCTAAGAATATCCAAGCAGGAAATTGTATAAATTATTAATTGAAATTAAGTGTTAAATTTTACACATCATCAATATCAGAACTGTAAATATTACTTCACTCTGACATGGTGTTACAATTGTACAGTGGAACCCTGCCTTGCGACCATCTTGTTAATAAGACCACCTCGTTATTACGACCACTTGTTTGTGCCACAAAGGAATTAAAACTCCAGTCATTTCTTTTGGTTTTACAACCCCATTATTATGACCACATTCTCATGGCCTTAAGGTGGCCATTTATTTAGTTCCACTGTATAATAATTATTATTAAAAACTGGATCATTGTATAATGCAATTCAAGGGATTTGATTGGCTGAGCGGCCATGGTATATGAGCAATTATACCATAGCCAAGAAATGGCGGCCATTAAATTGTCTGCTGGTTCTTCTCTCACAGCGAAATCAGTTAGATCTAGCAATATTTCTTGATTGTTTTTAATAAAACAATTATTCCACTTGCGCTTGTTGGATATGAGATGATTATAGCCAACTCGGCGCTACGCGCCTCGTTGGCTATCTATCATCTCATATCCAACGCGCGCTCGTGGAATAATTGTTAATTATTCTGTATATATTTTCTGCATGACTATGAAACAAGCTGTCTTGTCCGTTCCTACCACAGACTCAATACAAACAAAAATGATTGTCAAAATTTCTGACAACTTTCATTGATAACCCAGAGAGAAGACTTGTCATAAGTCCACCTTTGATGCTTAGTTGAGATCAGTGCATTACATTAAGTTCAGTCCTCCATCATAATGCACCATTTATTGTTCATCTACTTTCCCGAGGTGAATAGTCATCACATTTATTTTTTGTTGTTGTTGTTTTTCAGCCGTCAGATGGTCAGTTCCTGTATGGTCAGCTGGGCCGAGTGGTCATAAAAAAGCACACTTATCTGACGCCAGTGACACAAGCCACATACCCATGGAACTATACACAACCACCTGGCAGAAAATCAGCCTTTAAAATGCCGAAGACTGTGTATCCCAAGCGATGACAATACTTTCGATTCATAATTGATTCACATCACTGAGACTTCTAATAACAGTGAGGTAAAACATTTAATTGATAAAACGATAAAAAATGGTAAAATTGAAGCACATAGGTCTGATAGTAGAAAACCTGTTAAACTTCAACTACACTGGCATCAATATACATGTAGGATAACAGTTTCTTCTCTGTTTGTACTGCACCTTTCAATAACATACGGACTCGGAACTTGAACCCCAAGTAACGATTTGCATGTTTTACTGCCATCAATCATAACAGACTGGCAACTGGCTGGTATACTTCATATTTCAAACATTTACAAATTATATTATATTTGTTGTATATTTAGAATTTTTTTACATACAGATTTTTAGTCACATTTTACACTAAATATATTTTCTAGGTAAGGAAATTAGTGCTTAGCAACTAGATATGCTGAGATATTACCACAAGGTTTTTGAGCTAGCAGCTACTGTAGTTCTTTGTATGTAGTTTGGGAATTGCAGGACATCACAACAACTAGATGCACAACAAAACAAAAACAACAACAATAACAAAACATATATGGCAAGGCGAGAAATCAGTCACCATAATGTATAGTTGCGTAATTGAATAAAGTCAGAACATAACCTCTTGACTCCGTTGAGACAAACTTTATGTTTTCTAAGAGGTCTGCTGCAGTGATTGACGGCAATGAAAAGCATAACGGTTGGTTGAATCTTGAACTTCAGAGCCAGCATGTTATTGAATGGCTCAGTAAGTCACTTCCCATTATTTATATCTCCATTTGCTTGCGCTTACATGGATAATGTTGCAGATTTTTTTCCATATGAAGATTTAGCCAAAATAAAGTGACAAGTTAATTCATTAAAAAGGAAGAAATAAGCGCCTGCCTTGATTCAGCTCCCCTCATATTTGAATAAGCACCATAATTTTGGCCAAATTTTACATGTTCATGTAAATTATAAAGGACCCAGGTGCTTACAAATGTATGCAAGGAAATATGGGGATATGTGCTAAACTAGACATGAAAATAATGACCTGTCCAACATCCTGATAGAAAAATGGAAATTGGCATAACTTTCAAAAAATGCCAAAAGCTCTGAACTTTAAGACCCCGTTTATATGGAGAAAAGTTGTCCCAGGTAGAAGGGTCACTCGCCTCCCCAAGCTACCCTGGGCGAGCCAGCTTTTGCTTCATTTTCTTACAAAGCTTGGCGAACCGTTTACATGAGAAACAAAAAGTTGGCTCGACCGGAAGGGTGACCTGCCTAGCCGGGTCACCCTTCTTCGATGGTAGGGTCACCCTCCTAGCCGGGTCAACTTCGACGAGGCAAGACAATCAGAGCATGCGCGAACGCTGTTGGCTCGGGCAAAGGGGTCAACTTTTTTCTCATATAAACGCTCACTGAAGTTGACTCGGCTGGGAGGGTGATCCTCTTTCCCGGGACAACTTTTCTCTGTGTAAACGGGGCCTAAGAGATGGCAGTGAACTAAATAAATGTAATGGTACACACCTTTCAATATGCCAATTAGTGTTAACTTTCAAAAGCAAGGAGTTGATAAAGAATAATTTTGCAAGTGATCGATAATGAAGAAATTAGAATCAAAATGTACAAAATATTGAGTCGGAATTTTTTAATGATAGATCAAAAATCCGGTAATATAATAATCATCATGATCCATGGGTAGTGAAATTTTGATGAGTCGAGATTAGACTGTGAAAGGCTCCCAAGTTGAGTATCACGGGGCGAAGAGAAATTCGCTCACTTATCTTTTTGAAGGCCTTGTTCCATCCGGGATCCTGGTGCAAGGTTCACAAGGCCCTCCTAAGTTGAGGACGGTGCCTGCTTTTGTTTATACTGCGCATACGTTCTGCCGAGATTTTCATCTCACTCGTTAAAAATGTTTTTAAAGCTAATTTTAAGCTAATGGTAAAGAAAATTTAAGTCAAAACTGAGGGGCAAAAATCTTTTTGAAGAATCTTTATTTGTTTTTACTTAAATTCGAATCAAAGTTCCCGTTAATACAGGATTAGCTTAGTTGGGCTTTGAAAAACTGGGCCCTGAGCCATAGCTGGTACAGGTCAGGTGTAAAGATTGAAGGCAGAGCCAAGTCTGGGCCCACACGGATTCCCCTGGTCTCAGGTCAGCTCTGATTTCAATGATACCCCCTGCAGGCCACTGATAAACGATGATGTTTAACTATTCATTCTTTTTTTCAAACACTTAAAATGATTACAAAATACAATTAAACCATCCTTGGAGAATTTGAATTACCAATCACCACAATGACTCGAAATTGTCATTGAACATAAATAAAGGAACTTCATTTTGAAAATGTCCTGAAGTTTTTAAAAAAAATTTAAGTATGAGATCAGGTGGGTTAACTCTTTTTAACCCCATGGGTTTTCGTTTACACACCTCCACATTTTTCTAATCCCTGTTCCTTGCATTCATGTTTTAAAATAGTATGTGGAAATATAGAAACTTGAAACTTGAACAACTGTAGCTTGAACATCGAGCGACAGATAGAGCAGAGAGGCAGAGAAACAAAGACAGACAGAGAGACTTTTGTGCTAATTTTAAACTGCTATTTTAATGGATGCTTAACGGTATTACAGTGGATTAATGATGTTTGCACTGTCTACAACTACATTAATATCACGCCGGTCAGTATTATCTGCTAGGCTTGAAATGCACGCACATGTCACACATTTGTCATATTTCTCCCTAGTGTTGGATTCACCATGAAACTATTGTCTAATAGGCCTTATCACGGTTTTCGACGCCATTTTTGAATTGGAAACTTTTGGCACTAGGAAAACGGATTTGAGAGATGTAGCTGTGCCAGAAAGCGTCCAGTCGTGTTTTGAACTTTCCATACATTTCCCTGTATTTTTTTTTCCCCGCGAACTAATTTTAGTACTAAGCAGTTCACGGCTGGTTCGCAATACAGACTAATGTATGGAAATGTCAAAACGCAACTGGATGCTTTCTGAGCACAGCTACATTCCACAGTTATTTTCTGTAAAATGTGTATAATGTATAGTGTCTAAATTTTCCAATTCATGGATTTTTCAGAAGCGATGTTTTATAAAAATTATTTGACATCGGATGTCCATACAAACACTGTTATTTCAAGACCGTCAAAACGACGTCGAAAACTAGATAAGGCCTATTGCACACTACTTCTACACGGTAACAACCTTGAAAAACTGAACGTTTGATCTCTTCACAGACCCTCGATTTTTTCTAATTCCATCAACCGCTCCAGGTGTCTCTTGTATGCTTCCAGCTGGGCTACCATGTGCCGCAAAATGAGTGCTTTACAGGTCTTGGCTTCTTTTTTCATGCACTTGACGTACGCGTAATCCCCACTGCCTTCTTTAGCAGACGCTGACAGGTCAACATGATGAATCAAGCATTTCTCCACGGCATCACCGGCGCACTTTACGTACTTGTCATTCTCTATCGGGAGATAAATATGTCAATATTTCAGTATTAACCCTATCCAGAGCAAGACTTTTAATTTCGTCTTTTGTGGCTGGGGGACGTAGACTGCAAGCAGTCTCTCTTTTGTTCGAGAATCTGCTTGAATTGTTATTAAAGAATAACAACACTTGTGTTGTTATTAAAGAATAAAAACACAAGGAATAACAAGTTTATTAAGCGGCAACAAGACAAAACAGTGCAAGAGCTAACATGAACAAGCCATAAACAATATAAACGTTCATTGACTACCGTATCTAAAACCAATTGTGGAACACAACTGACGCTCCTTTTACTTCACCCTGGGCTAGTACAGAGATGTTCTTTGTTTGGAGGGGGTGGTGGAAGGGCGCTTATTCAGTTTTTGGGCTTTAAGGGTAGGCACTTACTCAATGGTGGGTCCCTATTCGAATTAAGGTGGGCGGTTAATCGAATAAATACGGTAATACGGAATCCCACCACTATGGACAAGGTACGTTAATGTTGCAGTGAAGAAAGAAATACTCAGCCAGCCGCTCAAAGTGAAGTCTTCATATAGTGAAGCTCGCAAGAAATAAAATCCAAAAAGAACAACAAAAGAAATAAATTTGATGCAGAGTGATGAAATAGTTCAGGAAATGTAAAAAATGTGTTCAATATATATTATCTTGCAACGAGCCGAAAGCGGTGTGCACCAATCTCATAAATAAAAAGATAATCCCTTACCAATGTCGTGCAGATTTTCTTTCCCCAGTATATCTGCAAATCAAAGTTATTAAAAGTAAACAAAAGATAACTTGTTCAGAGAATGGAGCACATAGCTACGATTGAAAAGATTGCGATAGAGTCCTGGGGTGTGGAAGGGAGGGCTCTAATGCTTTCTACGTACAATGGCTCGTTACTTTGAAATATTTCCCTTAGTTTCAAAAGTGTATATGACAGAATTGTTGTTATTTGCTTGATCATGTGTTCATGTTGTTCTTGTACGAAAATCGAAAAAATATAACTGTCAAATTTCGCTTCCGTTGGGTACAATCACTTCCTTACTGAAGACTGTTTAAAATTCACCCATCAGTACTTTACTGTAGGACTGTTAGTTTTTACATGTCTTCTCAGTGATTTTTTGTCAATTTTCCTTAAACTCTATCATGAAACTAGACAGACGGCCTGAGGGATTATTATTCCAAATATGGTCATGGTCGGTACTCAATATTCGCCGTTCGTACGTCTGCAAGCAGGACCTTAAACTGACGGACATCAACCTAGAAAGCTGGGAAAAGCTCGCAGATAACAGAGACGGCTGGTGTCATGCCGTACGTGATGGTGTCAGGAGTGGAGAGGAGAAGAGGAACCTTCAGCTGGAGAACAAACAGACACAACGTAAAGAGAGACAGCAAACCGCGGACTCAAACCAGCCATCGAACTTTGCGTGCAACAATTGTGGCAGAGACTGCCATGCTAGGATTGGACTGCTGAGCGACATCCGGCGCTGCTCTCAACAGAAAGACTGACCCAAAAGAGCGCACACCATTGTCTCCCTAGACTGAAAGATGCCTACTACTACACAACAGATATCCTACGATATACGTAATTTAGTATGTCGTGTGTGTGTGTGTGTGTGGGGGGGGGGGGGGGGGGGGGGGACTTTTCTGCAATAAAACTGTACTTTGAGTTGAACAATAAAACAAAAACAATTATCCTGCTTAATCTTATGGAATATCCCCTGATTTTAGCCAACTCGGCCTACGGCTAGGTATCAGGCGACATTCCGCGGTAGAAAGCTTCACAGTGCAGGTGAATCAAAATTATTGATACTTAACATCTAGTTAAATTGTTGTTAGTTTGCTCATGAATTAAACTATTATTTTCTCGAAATTACATTTACATAACAATCAACGTTTCTCGTTTTGTCTGTTTTGTACGCTAAAAAACAGGTGAATTGTGTCTTTGTTTGTTTTGCTTACGGGTGAGTGTTTTACTCCAGGCCGAGGCTGACTGTTTTACGAAGTCCCTCGATAGTTTTAAGACAATATTTCCCTCTATGTTATAAACACGTAATCGCAATGAGTCCTCGTAGAATTAAGGGTTAATTTTAACTTGTATTTTCAAAGTTTTCGCAAATTGCCCGAGTAGCCATCGAAAACGAAAACTTTGAAAATACGCGTGAAAATTAATTCCTAATTCTACTCGGCCTCATGCGATTACATATAAGCTCTATCAGCTGCATACCTGATTCCTCAGTTATTT
The DNA here is from genome assembly GCF_977016875.1 of Pavona decussata. Classification (NCBI taxonomy): domain Eukaryota; kingdom Metazoa; phylum Cnidaria; class Anthozoa; order Scleractinia; family Agariciidae; genus Pavona; species Pavona decussata. The sequence continues at coordinate 2,209,026 of NW_028145593.1, forward strand.
TCTTCAGGCCATCGTAGGTTATATGTGGGCACAGATTGGCCTTCTTCAAAAGGAAGGTCGTCTGGTACGCCAGTGCAGCATAGAAGTAGAAAACGATTGGGACTGGCGGTGATTTTGCCTTAATAACGTACGCAAGACATGCTTCATATTTCTGCAAGTCAAGCAAACAAGGCTCCATAAAAAGTTAATATTAAGGAAAATTAAAACTATTTGTCGATGCTTTTGGCCGAATAGCGATCAGGAAAAAAGTTGGAACGAATTATGTATGAAGCGTTACCCAGTTTGAAATTGTGGTTTTGACGGTGTTGGTCGAGTGACTGGCGGTGTATCGCATTTAAAACGAATCAAGACGCTTGGGATCACTCTACATAATTTAGCATACACACTGCACAAATTAGCATGTCATCAATTTTATGCCCAATCGTCGAGTCCTCAGGGGCTCTTACTTTTTCTCCGTACTTTTCTTGGTGAAATCGCCGCTACCCCGCCCGCCCCCCCTCCGATTTGACTTTTTCCTCGTCTGCAATATGTTCTATGAATATCCAAAGATGGTCGCATGGTCGCAGCCTAGAATGACAAATATTCAGAACATTTCGAAACACTGATAGCTGCTAGTTAGCGGCTGGTTATTTGCGCGTTCAGTTCCTGTTATTCTGGTTTGATCTGGTCTCATCATTTATCAGTTGAAACTGTTTACTTACCTCCATGGATAGGCAAGTTAGTTTCAAGTCATCAGCAAAGGTTTCTTTATGTTCCTTCTCTATAGCCTTCTCGAAGGCCGATACAGCAGTGGTATCTTCAGTTTCATAACACTTCAAGATAGGTTCAAGGACTCGCAGCTTAGCATTGATCACAAACCCACTCGTAACAGAGATGAAACTCACAGCAAAAGTTATGGTGACGATCTTTGATCATGAGAACATGGCGGACTCTGCTTCTGTAGAAAAAACACAACAACAAATGTTAGCGTCAGGTTTTGAGAGGTGCGAGACCCCCAGAACTGTCTTTCTTAAAGTTTAAGAACCTTTGCAAACTTCAGAGTCATGTCTGAGATGATTTTGTTCAAAACTGATTCTTCGATGAATCTGTTCTCATAGATCAGTTAAGAGGCTGGTTTTCACCAGGACATAAGCATGGGCATAAGCATAAAGATAAGCAAGTGAGAACACTGGTTACACAAGCATAAGGACAGACGCAGGCGTAGAAGACCATTTTTTTGACAGAGCTCTCGATACCAGCTCCCCTCGCACTGTTGAGCAAGATCGCGAACGAAACGGTTGACTGTCTTGTGCCGGTGCATATGTCGCCACTGTTCTCATTAGTGAAAACTGTGACATAAGCATAAGCACAAGAAGAACGATCGTGTTCGTTCTTCTTATGCGTATGCTTATGGAACTGGTGTTATCACTTGCTAAAGCAGCGTTTGTGCTTCCGCTTCTGCTTCTGCTTATGTCCTAGTGAAAACCAGGCTTAAACACTGCTTATTCATATTTTCATGAAGCACGGCTGGCACGAGGAAATGATTGATTGATTGATTGATTGATTGATTAAGCGACAGAACAACGTGTTACGTTAGCTGAAAGTCAGTAAATTTAGTGCTGAAATACAAATGAGGTTAAAGAATTCTGCTAGCTTCGTATATAACAGATTCTGCTATAAAATTCAACACTTTTTTAATACCTTAAAGCGATATTTATGTTTGACGAAGAAACAACGCACTCATGGTACAGACTGGTTGTATGGGATAACGTTGATTGCTGTGAATGAATCGATCTTGAGACGCCCATCTGGCATCCCCAGCAGATTTTTGCAGAGGCAAAGGAGAGAGAACCTGGCATCGAGATCATCGAACGCACTCCCCAATCTATGATTATTAATAGTTTAGAAGCATAGATCTGAACTAATTAATATTTGCATTTTTAGAGCAAATAGAAAACCCCTGCTTTGAAGACATTTTAAAGGTCGACAGGTTGGCGTCTTTTACAGCGAAACATTTGGCTTAGACGCGACTGGATGTGACAAGTTGAACACGCAATATAAGCCAAATCGATGACAAATATTAAAATATTTCTTTACCATAGAATGTAGCTCATATCTGATTACAAATGAGCAATTCACCTTTTATATTTCTCCACTCAATGTCATTATGTGAAGACATAGTTGATATTACACGGTGGCACAGAGATATGAATTTTATTTTCGAGTGGCCGATGTTGTTTTTAAGGGACCGTTCATTTTTTATGAGCATGGGGGGGGGGGGGGGGGGCTGGTGGGATTTAGGGGGGGCCACGAGAAAAAAATGGCACTAAAGGGGGGGGGGGGGGCTACCAAAAAAATTGTGAAAGAGGGGGGGTCACCAGCAATAATTGGCTAGTAGGGGAAATTGAAAGTGGCTCAACACAGAAACAGATGAAGAAATTGAATATTATTTCAATTTTATTTGATACGATTTTCCTAACCACTTTTAATTTGTTTTACATACTGAGGTCGAAATCTGCATTTCATATTAACAACAACGGAGGAAATGAAGCATATCTGTTGGAAAAGCAATAATGAGTATAAACTGAAGTAGACACCTATGTTTGTACAAGTTCAAATTAATATAAAAACGTAACAGTCTCACTGTTGAATCACCCGTGGGGGAGTAGTTTTCTATTAAGTGGTTGTACTCAGAACTATATCAATAGATTGTTTAATGTTCTGTTTAATAGTACTCACTTTTATAAAGACTGTTGATTAGTAAATTATTTGAACCCAGGAGTATCAGTAGACTCAGTAGTATGCCTAGTGTGAACATCCAGATTAGTTTTTAATAATGGAACTGTTGTTGGTGACTTCAGTTGACGGTAAATCTGAGCCGTAGGCCATCTTCAGAAAAGCTTGTAACTGTCATTTTTAATAGCAGTACTTTAATATCTAGGCGTGTAGGAGGGGGGGGGGGGGGTTCGAACGAACCCCCTTTGAAGATCAATAATGGCGGAAGAAAAAGCACAATGAGGAGGTTGAACAACTACATGAGGTGTACCATGCGAGAGAGTAGAATGTCCGCCCTGGTTCTAATGCATATCAAGTATGATATGCCCTGTCAATCTTGAGGAGATAGTCAATTTGTTTGAAGGCCTACACCCGAGAATGATGCAGTTTACCAGCTTGGTGTATGACTATCAGCACTGATCGAATAGCTATCAGAACTTGACAGGGCGCGGAATGTACACTGAACTTTCTTGTTTAAGTTGAGACAATTATGCCGCAGAAATGATGTATATAGCTTAAAAAGCTGCTGTAAAACAAATTTGTGATTTGCCTAAAATGGGTCTCAAAATGCAGGAAATGAGGTTTCTGGGAACCTAGATTTTCAAAAATTTCCGGGGGAGCATGCCCCCGGACCCCCCTAGTAAGAGCGCCTCCGGCGCTCAACAAACACCCCTATCTAACCCTTACCTACGCGCCTTATATCTGTGTGTCCTTTCTTTCTGTTTAATATGACTCGTAATCGTTGAGTGGTATGCTTCGATCCGTATTTTGTTAGTCAGATCTGTACGTGTATTAATTGTTTCTACTCGAAGGGGGGGAGTAATTTAAACGTATTGCTATCTATAAAACGTTTTTTTTAAACAAGAGAAATCTTTACCTAAGCAGAGAACGGTAACTTTATAATAGTACTGTAAAGAAATCACAGTAACAATTACGTTTATCTTTGATATAAACAGTACATAAGCGTTTTGCTAAAGTTAGGAGTATGAGTTGTTTCTGGTTGGGCGGGAGGAGGGGGGGGTCATCAGAAAAAATAGTTTCTGCTTGGGGGGGGGGGCCATGTGGAAAAAAATTGCATGCTAGGGGGGGGGTCATACAGTTTCGTAGTGGCAATTAACCAAATCCCACCAGCCCCCCCATGCTCATAAAAAATGAACGGTCCCTAACACGAGAAAATAAAACTCCTATCTTCAAGCCACCGCGTAATTTTCGTTTTATTATATAGACAAATCTATGGCTCGCATTTTTGACTGGCTGCTTGCACAAACAACCGTAAAAAAGTGGGAAATGACGTCATCAATCGCCTCACTGGTGCCGATATGGAAAATTGACACACTCAGGTCCCGGATGTAGTTTCGTATGAATTTTGTAAGTGGTCATGAGTGGTATATATGCCGCTCGTGGCATGGTAATTAACGCATGCTTAGCGGTGAAAAGATTGCAGACTCAGGGTTCGAACACACCTTACTAGTACTTACTAATCCTTGATTATCACTAGTTTGCATATCGAGTGTAAACAAACCTAACGCTTGCCCAGTGAAGCGACACGGCTTGGACGCGCCGCATTAATTATAGCCTGTTGAGTAAGTTAAGTTAAACACAGACAAACCGAGTAAAGAAAATCAAAAGTGTTCTAAGGCAACATGTCAGTTCAGAAATTTGTGATACTGTTAAAGCTAATGCCTTTCGTTTACGAAGAGGTAAATATGTCGTTAAAACGTAATACTAAATAAGGCCTAGACTTAAACTAAAGCCAACCGTGATAGCTCGGGGACTAAGTTTACGTACCCTAAATTAAACTTTCTGCAACTTAAATTTTTAGCTTAGATGGACATAAACGATCTACAATGACAGGAGAACAATATTCCAGACTTAAACATATGTTCTCGCTGCATGTTTCTGTTTAAGGTTGTTTAACTGAGTTTCTAACCTTTCGGCACTCTCGTGTACGCTGGACAATACAACGCTGCACTGTTTTGTACAGACGGTCGTACAGATTACGCTAGACTAGACTCTTGAAGTTAATTGAGAAACTACAAAAGAAATTTTACATTAACTAAGTAAAACCTACCGTTCAGTGTACCCAACAGTTGGCAAGAATTATTATGATTAGACTGAAGTCTGGTCAACAAGTAAACCGCAGAAAGTCTCGTAGATTGTTTTATTGGGCTTCGGTTATTTATAGCTAAAGGCATCACAACTTCGTGATTGATTTTATGTTTAGCCAGAGACGCGAAACAGCGGCCTCGACGCTTATTTTGTTTTTGTTTTTTTCGATTCAATTAAGCAAACGTCTGAGACGGCAATCCCGACTGTGGGGCTGATTTGAGTATGCAACAACTCACATCATGGCTTGACAAAAAGAGTCGATAAATTCCATCAAAAGGAGCAAAATCCCAAGCTTCTCTTTATTCAACACGGTTAAGTAAATAGAGTGTTTATTTTACTCGATTAAAATTACACTCCCAAACGCAGCCGTTATCTGCCCAAAATTGCAGTCAACTTGTCCATTGATGTTAAACGGTTCATTAGATGAAGCAATAACGTAAACATTGTACGTTTCCGTCGCAGGTTACATTAGGCAATCGTGCTAGATTATCAAATTGTAGGCAAGTATCTAAACTAAGATTAGGCGGTGAGGTAATCACCAATTACTCCTCGAAATCGGGTAATTTGTGATGCGTGGTAACGAGGCACAAAGTGGGATCTAGTTGTGTTTGAATTCAACTATGGCAAGACTGATTGAATTAATTATTTTATAACAGGCCCAAACGCAGGATATTTTGCCAATTGCACGATGATTTGATTAAACAATGCTTTCGCAAGCAAGATAACAAATAAACAGATAAACGATTGACAAAAAACCTACCGTTCAGTGTAGCCAACTGTTGGCAAGAATTATGATTAGACTGAAGTCTGGTCAACAAGTAAACCGGAGAAAGTGTCGTAGATTGTTTTATTGGGCTTTGGTTATTTATAGCTTAAGGCATCACAACTTCGTGAGTGATTAGTTGGCACCTTTTATGTTTAGCCAGAGACGCGAAACAGTAGCCTCCCCCGCAGTCGTTTTTAATTAGGGGACTCGTATTACCTCCTCGGAGGTAATACGAGGACAAATCAGATAAGCAAGCAAGATAACAAATAAACAGATAAACGATTGACAAAAAACCTACCGTTCAGTGTAGCCAACTGTACGCAAGAATTATTATGATTAGACTGAAGTCTGATCAACAAGTAAACCGCAGAAAGTGTCGTAGATTGTTTTATTGGGCTTCAGTTATTTATAGCTAAAGTCATCATAACTTCGTGATTGATTAGTTGGCGCCTTTTATGTTTGTTTAGCCAGAGACGCGAAACAGCGGCTTGGACGCTTATTTATAAATTTTTTTTTCGATTCAATTAAGTAAATGTCTAAGACGCGCAATCCCGACTGTGGGCTGAGTTGAGTATGCAACAACTCACATCATGGCTTGACAAAAAGAGTTAATAATTCCATCAAAAGAAGCAAAATCCCAAGCTTCTCTATATTCAACACAGTTAAGTAAATGGAGTGTTCATTTTACTCGATTAAAATTACTCTCCCAAACGCAGCCGTTATCTGCACAAGATTGCAGTCAACTTGTCCATTGACTTTTCCTTCGTTGGTTACATTAGGCAATCGTGCTAGATTATCAAATTGTAGGCAAGTATAGTGCGGGTTATACGCCATTTTTACTGTCATTACAACCACTAACTGCCTTTGCTAAATTAAGTTATGGGAGGCGAGATTTTGCAAAGATATAGGGTCGTAAGACAGAGAAAGGAAGAAGTAGGACGCGTCGCCGAAGGGGAGGTGGGTGGGTAAAACACATTCTGAAATCCCAGAACGGCGTAACTTGGCGAGAAGGACCAAAGAGCAGGAATAGTTTGCTTAAATTGGCAGATGAAGTCCCACGAGACACCGGGTGGCATTGACTTTAAAACACCGAGGCAGGCAGTTGCGGGCAGGCTAGTTTCGTGGTTATTTAGACAGTGAGAAAACGTGTTTAATTTCTTTTACACGACAACGCTGCATGGGCTTGTGGTAAAACATCAAGCTCTCTACTCCAAGAGCCCTTTGAATTACAGGAGGTGGGGGGGAGGGGGAGGTCGACTCTACTGAAAGACCTGTTTCGAGAGAATGGAAAGAGTGTTCCGGGAATTTGAAGAAATTTCTGGGAATCGGGAGAATGTTCAAGTTAACCGGGAAACTTAAAATAATGTTAGGGATCGGCAGCACATCAAAACATTTTGCGGGACATTAAATTCAATTTTGTTTTAGGGTGGCTTTCACCCTTTGGATTAAAAGTACACGATCACGTAGAGCATTTAAAAAAAACCATCGATACGATTCATGTCGGCTTTACTTTTCAATATTTTCTATTTCGGGAAAGGATCTTGGCACAGAGTATCGCCATACTGATGTTTTCCCTTTTGAGATTGTAAGAGGACATCACCCGCAAGCTCCACTTTGACTATTCAAATTCATGCAACAGCTCTACAACGTATTTCATAATTGCTGGAGTGCAGGTGTCGGTCAGTTTTTCCAAGCATGTGTAATTCTCCTTTTTAGGTTCTCAGAAATCGCTGGCCACCTTTTACCAATACACACACATTTCGAAGGACGTTCAGCGTCAACGAGCCACGACAATTTAATATTGTGCTCGATAAGTTTTCTTTTGTCCCAACGGTTGAAATTGAAAAACAATTTGACTCGACGGTCGAATGGATGATCTCAACGGGTGAGAACGACTCAGAGCTCGCCTCAAATTGCAGGCAGCCATAATAGTTGAACTGATTGTAAAATTGAACGAGACTTATGGAAAGTTATTTGTCATGGCTAGATCCCTGGACTTGAACATCAACCGACAGACGGAGAGCTATAAAAATAGAGACAGCGACGCAGTCAGAGGCAGAGAGAGAGAAATTTGCGCTAATCAACTGCTAGTTTTAATGGATGCTTCACAATATTACAGTGGAGTAACGACCTTTGCACTGAATACAACTACATCAATACCACGCTGGTCAGTATTGCTTGTTATGATTAAAACGGGGGTATCTTCCCACGTTCGTCATACTCCTATCTAGCACAAGCATTTTGAGCACCTTAAAATTCACCATGGAATAATAATTTAGTTTCACTGCCGCTACACGGTGACAAACGGAACAAACGTTTGATCTCTCTAATCCTCGAGCTCTTCCAATTCACCCAACTGCTTCAGATGTCTCTTGTATGCTTGTAACTGTTCCACGGCATGACGCAAAATTTCTGCAGGGCAGGTCTCGGCTTCCTTCGACATGCACTCGATGTACACGTAATCCTCTGAGTCACTGACTTCTTTATCAGTGTCAAGCAGCTCAATGTCATCAACCATGCATTTTTCCAGGGCGTCACCAGCGCACTTTACGTAGTCGTCATTCTCTGTTGGGAGATAAATATGTCTTTATATTAAATTTTTGTGTAAACCTATCTAGAGCAGGGCATCTTTTCGCCTTTCGTGGTTGAAGGACGGTGGATTTCACACCCACTCCCCTTGTTTAATACTCCGAGAGTATCAAGGCTATGACAACGACACTTGGAGGATAAATTGTAAATACAGTAGTAAGTGCAAAGTTGTTTCCTTTGAGCTCCGCGATGAGAAGTGATGACGCCATGTGACGTGCAATTACGACATGAATTCTTACGGCGGCCATCTTGGATCCGCCAACTTGGATTTTTTTATTTCCACCAAAACTTCAAAAAAAAAATGACCAAAAAGTAATGAAAACTAATATAAAACACTAAAACTAGCTAAAAACGTGAAAGGTACTTTGAGAAAGATAAGTTTTCGTCATTGCAAAACAAGAGCTGTTTTTGAAAACCTGCCTGTTATAAGATTGGCGTCTTGGTAACATCAAATTCAATGAACACTGGCGTATACCCTACCACATAAAATTGTTCCCATATAATTTTTCAACCTGGAGAGAACGTAACTATATTAATAAATCAATAAATTATTATTATTATTATTATTATTAACGCCAAAAATACGGAGTTTTTCCGCTCTCCCCAGGTTGCGCTTGTCATTACAAACCAAGATGGCGGCAGATCGATCAAAGCATACGATCTCGACAATCCCACGGAAAGATAGGAGAATGTGAACAGTCCACCTTTTCTGAGGAACACCTTGAGCTCTTTGTGATTATTATTACTATAACTCACTTAGCACGCTGCAAATTCCATAAAACGGAACCTCTTAACTATGGGCAAAGGACGTTAATGTTGCAGTGAGGAAAGTAATACACTGTACTCAACCGCTAAAAGTGAAATCTTCATATAGTGAGGCTCGCAAGAAAAACAATAACAATAACAATAACAACAACAAAAGAAACTTGATGCAGAGTTATTAAATACTTTAGGAAACGTAAAAGTCGCTTACCAATGTCGGACAGTTGTTCTTCTTCCAGTATACCTGACAAGCAAAGTTAAGTAAAGATAACTTTTTCAGAGAAGCTCGTAGCTATGATTGAGAAGAGTGCAATAAAGTCATGGGGTATGGAAGAGACGCTTCCTACAATGTCTCGTTATTTTTAAACATTTCCTTGATTACTTTTAATGAGGCATGATAAGCTTAAGCTTAAGCTTAAATAGAAGGATTTCCTTACCTTCTCCCCCTCCACTAAAAAACTCGTATTTCCACTTAATGTGAAGAGAGTCGTTATACCTCAAAATCATCCAAATGAAAGCTATCTTTAAGTTAGCAAAACTTTCCTGTGGCGCTGTGTATTATGCTGTACAAGGCGGCTCTCACTATCGAGTCACTGGATTGGATCCTAAAGGGTGACCACACTAATCGGTGAAAGCTACTGAGCACTACTTTCCTGTACTGTTTAGAGAGAGGAAATCGTTCATTGAATAATGCATACATTGCAGTCTTAGCAATTGAATTACTTGTTTAAAAAGATAAAATACATCTTTTGCCCTTCATTATCAGGAAATAAATTTTCATTAGCGCGAAAACATTGGTCAATAAAATTAATGTATAATCAGTTTAACAATTTGTGGCAGAGTCATTAAGGAGTTTTGCATCGAAAGGAAGATTCATTAAGGCCAATTAGAATAGAGTTTTATCGAAAACAACATTCTTTAGTGCGAATGAAAATTCATTAACCTAGGGTTAACGTTCCATAGCGCGAATAAAATTTCAACTACAAAAGATTTTTAGTTACGTGGATTCTGACTAATTTCCCAATGGATTTATATCGATGCTTAAATTTAAAAACGATGCTGTACATGTGCACACTGGTTTCGCAGTAATGGAGCACAGAGTTCGTCGAAACCTTATTCCATTTGAGCATCGTGAAAGGATAGTTAGGGCGTTTGAAGATCCCCGCGAGAAGAGGAGAAACGTGAACACGATAATTGCCAGGTTTATGCAGACTTACATATACCACGATGTTTGAATGGGGAGTTGATTGAAGGATAGAGCTAAGACTTGCTTGATTGTTACGCTGACTGCATCTCTGTTATAATAAATTTTTTTCCTCGTTAAAGAACATTAAGAAGCGTCTAATGTCTGTTCATTACCTTAAAAGTTTGTTATTTCCATTAAATTGAACTGATATTCGCATTAATGAACGTTCTTCTCTATGTAAAACGCCTTATTGACGACACCAAAAATTAAAACGTTTGTCTATTTTCATACAATGATTACACATTCGCTTTAATGATTTAATTTTTAACACTGATGAAAATGTATTTCCTGATAATGAAGGACAAAAGGTGTAGTACAAGGTGGTTCTTAGTTTTGAGTCTGCAAAAAGCAAACCTAACGTGTAACCATTCAAATGAAAGCTACTGAGCAGCACTTTCCTGTGGTGCTGTTTATTACGCGATACAAAGTAGTTCTTACTGTTGCGTGTATGAATGAAATCCTAAAATGTGACCATTCAAATGAAAGCTACAGAGCAGTACTTTCCTGTGGTGCTGTGGTCCAGTAAAAAGTAGGTCTCATTTTTGAGTCTGTAGATAAGTCCTAAATGTCACCATTCAGATGAAAGCTACTGAGCAGTACTTTCCTGTTGAGCAGTTTTTTTAAGCGGTACAAGGTGATTGTCACTTTGAAGTCTTTGGATCAAAATCCTAGATCTTGGCCATTGAAAAGAAAGTTCCCGTGTCGTATTTTCTTGTTGTACTGTTTATAATGCCATACAACTTGGTGGTAGCTTTCGATTTTCTGGACGAAAACCATAAGAGTGACCATTCAAATGACTGTTTCAGCTATGCTTTAAATTTTTTTCTTTATGAGTTTTTCTGCATTGGGATAACCTCAAAACTTCCTCTCAAGATGTTCTTATTGTTTTTTTTATTTGTTAATCTCTTTTTACTTGCGTCTTGAATAAAACATATATGTTTATGTGCGTGATTCTGTATTTTGCCTCTGTAGATAAACCCTTTACTGCTCAAAGTCACCGATCAGTACTTTCCTGCAGTGCCGTTGGTTTTTTACATATCTTTCAAAATGATTTGTTGACTTTTCCTTTTTTAACCCTATGTGGATCGGGCTTTTTCTTGTCTTCTGGGGCCGGAGGTAGGATTCCGCCTTCCCTACATGGCTTATAAAAGCTATGACAATGAGGCCTAGAAGACAGATGGTACGTCCCAAGATAAAACGGTGTTTCCTTTGAGGTCCGTCATACGATGTGGTAATTATCGTATTTACGCGATTGAGCGCCGCGGCTTTTATTAAATTTTTAGCGTTTCCCATGCGACGTTTATTGGTAATTTTGCTTCCATCTGCAGCATTTAAGGTGGCCGAACACAGTTTTCTAGTATACAGGTGTTGGTAAACATTATTTAAAAAAATACGTACTTCTGAGAACCCGAAATTAGCATGGTGCAAGATTAACAAAGAAGGAATAAATTTTGATACTCCTTGTTGAGCAAGACTTCAGCATTGGTCTTCAGCAAGGTGCCGTTGCCATGGCAACGGAGCAAGCTATTAACTGTCCACAAATAATGGTTTTCCTTAATTCTTAGAAAATGCACTCGTTAGATTTTTTCCATTTTTTTGTATCCAGAGAAACTCACAAAATACTGACATAGTGATGCTGCTTTCATGTTATTTTAACAGAGAGATCTCCTGTAAATGTTGGTTTTGCGCTTTAATGTTTTTTGAAGTAACCCTCTGTTAGATTTTGTTTTTGGTTTGTAGGCGAGTTACGCTTTTAGAAAACTACCGTTTTGTCAAATTTCACGAAATTCTAACGATCGGTTCCTTAGAAAACAGTTCATTTCCATTAAAACAACCAGTCACAGTTTTTTGCTCAAATGCGCATGCGTGGATTTTAATATCCCAGCAAAGATGAAAAGCGTACAAAAAGGCTTAGCTCATTGCGAACTCACTTTCTTTGTTCGGCGATAAATGAAGAAGGATTCACAAACGAGAAACTGAGTTATTTTAAGAGTAAAACTTATCTTTGTGATCCATTTGGTATAAAATTGAGGGATCGATAGTATTTGCTTACCACAACCCTAGTGCGCGCTTAATAGCATCACTAACAGAATCTGTAAAGTGCGCGCAAACTGTGCCACCTTAATCGAGTAAATACGTACGTCATAAATGCCAAATGGCGGCCATCTTTGATCCGCCATCTTGAATTTCTGTATTTCACCAAAAACAAAAGGAAAGCGCCAAAATTCAACGAAAAGTAATGAAAACCAATAAAGGAACACTAATATTAGCTAAAAACATAAAAACAAGAGAGGTTATCCTCTCTTAATGAAAGTTATAGCAAGAAGCGTAATTTTCTCCATCTTGAAAAGATTTCTTCCATTTTCTGGAAAAAAACCTGCCAGTCAAAAATTGGTTGCCATGGTAACATCAAACTCGATAACTGCTAACCGATCGCAACATTGTTTTTCCGGATAAACTTCCAAAAGAGCTCTGAAGTTTCAAAGCGTTTGCTTAAATGTTAAAAAAAAGTTATTCAGGTTCAAGGTTGCCGCTAGCAGAATCCGCCCAACACCCCTGTCTAGCTAGGGTTAAGGTCTACCAACATACCCGATTCCTCAGTAATTTTCTTCAGACCGTCGTACGTTATATCAGAACACAGATTGGCTTTCTTCAAAAGGACGCTCGACTGGTATGTTATTGCGGCATAGAAGTAGAAAACTTTTGGGACTGGGGATGGCGTTGCCTTAATAACGTCCGCAAAACATGACTCAAATTCCTGCAGAAACAAAAGCACTCTGAGATGTTTACACTTAGGAAATTAAAAATATTTGTCAATATATTTGTCCGAAAAGCGATCAGGTAAAAAAAAATGGAACGAATTACATATGAAGCGCTACCTAGTTTGAATTTGAAACTGTGGTTTTGTGGTAGTCGAGTGATTGGTGCATCGCGCTTAGTACGAAACAGAAAGCTTGGAATCTTTTTGCTTGATTCTGGCCATCTATCATCCCCTTTTATCAAAAGCAATCAAGCAATATTACTAAATCTTCTCGATTTTGCCTTGAAAAAACAATCAGAAGACAATAATTTAATGGCCGCTACTAGTCCTAGGGTATTGGTATAGACCGATTTTAAAAATTCTGGTCGGAAAGTCTAAAAACGGGTATGGATTCTAAAGACCGGGTCTGAAAATGGCTACCGGAAAAATACATACTTTGGTCTGAAATAGGGTCAGGTTTTTAGTGAACCGTCCCGTACATCCCCATCAAAAATTCCGAGGGATACCCCTTCTCCCCTCCCCCAGCCCGGGTGTTTAGCCGCTAGTTATTTCCTGGCGTTCACTTGCTATCAAGCTGTTTTTGATCATGCCAAGGTTTTATCTCATTGATCAGTCGAAGCTGTTAATGGCTTACCTCCATAGATGAGCAAGTCAGTTTTAGGTCATCAGCAAAGGTATCTTGGCGCCCCTCCGTAGCCTTCTCGAAGGCCAATACAGCAGCTTTATTTCCAGTATCATAACACTTCAAGATAGGTTCAAGGACTCGCAGCTTAGCATTGATTACAAACCCACACGTAACAGAGATAAAACTCACAGCAAAAATAATGGTGACGATCTTTGAGAACATGGCGGACTCCGCTAATGTAGAATAAACACAATAACGAATATTAGCGTCAAGCTTTGAAAGATGCAAGACCTTAGGAGTGTCTTAATTAAAGTTTAAGGACCTTGATGAACCTGTTCTCATCAGTTAAATACTTCTAATTTATATTTTCATGGAGCACGGTTGGCATGAAGAATTGATTGATTGGCAAAACGACACTTTAAAAGAACAACCTCTTGGGTTAGCTGAAAGTCAGTACGTAAATTTATAAATTAGTACTAAAAACTCGAATTGGGTAACAAAAAGAATTTTGGTAGCTTTGTATAGAATGGATTCTTTTAAAAAATCCGACACTTTTTTGTTTTTAAAATACCTCGAAACGATATTTTAACAAAGACGCATCTGAACTGATATTTGCATTGTAGCGCCTTCGGCGAGCGAAACATTGTTAACGTGGATGTTTTGCTTTGGTTTTTTACATGTATTTTGTAAACAAACAGAAAAATCCTGATTTAAAGACATTTCAAAGGTCGACAGGTTGACGTCTTTTACAGCGTAACGTTCGACTTGGACGCGCACTGGATGTGACAAGTTAAACACGCAATGCGCTAAGCCAAATAGAAAATTATTAATATTTGTTTAGCATAAAATAAAGCTCATATATGATTACAAATTAACACCACGGCTCTAATATTTTGTCTACCCAATGTGAACACTAAGCAATTCAGTATTTCAATACCCCAAACAACACTATTGTAATACAGTGTATCAACTATACTATGCTATACCGCCTAAAGTTCTCCAGAAACTAAAGGAAAGAAAATTACTATAGCTGAAGTGATAAATATTAAACATACCGTTTAATGTTAGTGGAGGTCTTCGCAAACGACACTAAAGGTGCGGATTATATTATTGGAATGCATGGTCTGTCTCTATTTATAGCTATAAAAGACATCACGCGCTAACCGCTATGCTAGAACGTCCATATCTAACGTAAAAATTCTACTTTCCGTACTTTCTTTGTAGAAGTTTGCTCCATAACGATGGTGCGCTTTTGAAGCGAAATTTGCACTAATTAATACTTGTTAGAAAATGAAAAAAAGCAACAATTTAAAATGGTTGCGTTAGTAAAATAGATTTAAATTACGGAGTTGCTGCACAGAATATTTGCTGAGGGCTTTGACGGTACTATATATCCAAGGGAGATTCTCGATGTATCAAGAGCTGAAAACACCTCGTCTTTCTATCTATTAATGAATTCATTTTTCTTTTTTCTTGATTCGTTTTGTGGAATATTCATAGAATGGCAAACAATGGTTGTTGATACAATGAGAACACCCCCGTTGAATCTGACACAGGTTTGTTCACCCAGGAAACTATATTTGAATAAAAAGAATTATATAAACAATATTGTAGTTTTAACGCCTTTCGCGAGAACAACAAGTTATCGATCTATGGCCCCGTCTTTTATGTCCGAGCCAGTAAACAACGAAACACCTTGAATGCATTACTTTGTGAATAGCCCATTTTACAGTTGTGTGTTAAGCGACCTGGCCTTGGATGGTAAGCGAGGCTGGGAGGTGACTTTGTCTTGGTACAAACCTCACTGCTTTTCATATGTAGATCCCGTTGTTCTTATGCTAACTAGTTTGTGAGGTCTGTAAGAAAATTAGGTCACCCACAACCTCGCTTCCAATCTAAGGCCAGGTCACTAAGCACCCAACTGTAAAATGGCCTATTTCGCGGCTTCGTGCAGTTGAGCGAAACTTCTTGGGCAGAGAAGTTTTGTATACGACATCATAGCCTGACAGGGACTACTGATAACTTCATCAAAAATTAAAGACAAACATCCAAGATGATCTCTGTGTTCAACGCTGTTAAGTGTT
The DNA here is from genome assembly GCF_977016875.1 of Pavona decussata. Lineage (NCBI taxonomy): Eukaryota > Metazoa > Cnidaria > Anthozoa > Scleractinia > Agariciidae > Pavona > Pavona decussata. Next base: position 2,224,722 of record NW_028145593.1, read on the forward strand.
GTCATGGATCGAACAGTTTAATCCTTTATTACGTTTCCATCAGAGACACCCACTCATCTCAGAAATTCCGATTCAGCTGTGAAGAAAACTAGCGTTTTCATTGACGAAATGCCACCTAACACTTTTGCAACAAATGAACAGCTAAACCCTTTTCGTTTTCAACGGGGTAAATAGCTAGTTTTAATCTGGAACTGAAAGGTAGCTAGCTTTTTGTTTTAGGTCAAAAGCAGTACAAAAATTCCGATAATACGATTGTGTTCCCTAACATTTTCTGTATACGGAAATTATGTTAGCTTACACAAACCTGCAAACCTGCCTGGAGACAGAAATTACAGTGTTTGCTTAAATAATTAAGCGACTTTATTTAAAGAGGGTAACACGTGACAGCTTACGTCAATAACCCTGTGGCCCTCTACAAATACATGTTTTCGTTGGGTGCCCTGTTCCATACGCGGCAGTTATTTGTAATTTATCTTAAAAAGACCCCCAGCAGAGATTTTAAGAACCCTCTATTCTCCGTTGATAAAAGAACTTACACTATTGAAATTCATTGAATAAACAGACTTCCTTAAGCTAGCCTACGAGCAAGCTTTTGTTTAGGTTAGCCGCGGGAGGATGGCGCAAGGGGCGAGCAAAAGTAGCGAGAGGACTGGATCGGGGGCGGGAGAAAGAAGAACGTGGGCGAAATTTAAAATCATGTACAGACATGATAATAATATATTGAATAAACTAAATGGATCATCTGACTTAAATGGCATTCTGTTAACAATTATTCTACGAATTTGGGTCATTTATGAATTTATGATAAGGAGGCACGCAGAACCACTGAGTCAGAGATTGATTTTATTTCTGTTGTGATATAGTTAGAACAATCATTTCATAATATAGCTGAAAACGAGATAAAATGCTAGTCACAATCATGATTCGATTAAGCAATCCTCGAGAAAAAGAGCAAAGCAAAAAATGAACAAAAACAAACGTAAAGGAAGGAAAACTAAACACCGCGAATTCGTATGCTTGCAACCCCTCGCAAAGATCATTCGATACCCACTGATACATCCCACGGCAATTATAATATATGTTTCGTCACAACGTTATCAAGTTAACTTCTAATCTAAAAACCGGTCCATCAGGCTTTGAGGACAATTCCATCCTTTGTGCCCCTTCCCAGTCCTTGCTCGTTCAATCCTGGGCGTTCGCAGATCTTTTCTTCAATCCAGGCAAAGGCCTCTGTCTTCCTCCTGTGTTTCTGTAGAATAAAATATCTTTCTAGACTGTGACAAAAAAGTTACGAGCTATGGGCTAAAGCATTTGTGGAATCAAGTCACTCGTGCAAAGTAAGGGCCTCTTCATCGCCAGTCTCGCCTCGCCAGTCTTTGCTTTAGAAAACTTTCGATATGTTCATACGAGAAGGCGGGCCCACCCGGTTACCGAGATCTCGGTAACCGAGCTGGAAATTTTCCCCACATGAACACTCCAGTCCGGATACCGGGACTTTCCGTGACGAAACATTTCTTGAACTGGGCAAGGCTTGTAAGGTCTCGATAACCGAGATTAAACCGAGATTAAATTTCCCATGAACAGAAGGCAAAATCCGTCCCGCTTACCGGGCCAACCCGGTGACGGGGTCATACGAAGAGGCCCTATATAGTAGTATGTCTCAGATGACTAGACCAAGTTTATTCATGTATTTAAATAGATTCAGAGCCATTACCTAAACCGGTTTTAAGAAAAGGGTCGAATGAGTTGACATGACATGCGGTAGATATAGGGAAGAGTTTAATGAAATGCAAGTGATCGAGGTTTAAGAAGAGTTTAACGAGATGCAAGTGTATGTATGATTTGGAGTTTAGTATATGTTTATTATTTGGAGTAAAGTGTACTGTGCTCTGGTGATACGGTTCCTCCCAACCAGGCGGATAGTACATCAAATATATAGGAAAAGAACAATAGGAGTGCTGAGAACCAATGAGAAGGCATTGACGTCATGGTCAAACAAGTTATGGGACAAGAACAACCAGACCAAACCAGTTTTGAACACTATTAAAATTCAAAATGGTCTCCTCGATATTGGAGACTAGACAAACCCGTCAAACCGGTTTTTTTTTATCCTTGTTACTTTTCAAATCAGCAGCACCCAAAACTGGAAACGAGACAATATTTTATATCAACACCAATGATTTTATTGAATAAACATGATCAATTATTGCAAACACGTTCCAAAGAGAATGATGGTCCTGAATGTTACATGAAATCAGTCACTTTGTCCATTCTCGCAAATTTTCCATTAAACTTGGGTCTTTTCCCGTGTTTTGAAAACAGCTGACTGGAAGCTTGCGTCAAAGGATTAAACTACAGGCTTTATGAGCGGATTCTTAACTCTAAGTCATAAAACAACACAAAACTCCCAAACAATTCAAAATAAAGCAAAATAAAAAAAAAATGTTTTGTGAAACCCTGTGTCAGTAACTATTAGCTACTATTGTTTCTCTTAACAGAAGGGAAAATGTTGACAGCTAGCTAGCAGGGAAAGTGAAAACATGTCCGTGCGTTTACTTTACATGATTCGCTTTACCTCTGAAGGAGTTCGCCTATATATTTATAGTTTCAATATGAATTGGATGTTACTTTCTCTAAATATAAATACAGTTCTATTCGCGTTATATTTGTCTTTTGAAGCGTTCCTCTGTGGAAGACAATTTTAGAGTGTTTCTTAGTAGTCATGTAGTGATAAAGTCAATTTCGTTAACATAATTTTAACTTCATGCTTAAAGCCGGGTTATCAAAAGTAATTAGGTTTTCTTTTTCTTTAGAATTGTTTGGCATTCGCCTATTATTGCAAGACGAACAACATCACTTTTATTTGAATATAAGAAGTCCGTTGTAAAGTGCGAATAATTTGGTAAACTGAATCATTTAGTAAACGCACGGGCATGTTTTCGCTTTCCTTGCGCTGCCAACATTTTCCTTCTGGAAAATTATTTCAGAGAAACAATAGTAACTTAAAGCGGGTTTAACAAAAACAATTTTTTTTTCTTTCGTTTGAATTGTTTGGGAGTTGCGTATTGTTACCTAGCCCACAACATAACTTTAAGTTCAATGTAAATAGTCCGCAGATAGGCTGTATAACATGCAGATAATTTTGTAAAGTAGATCGTGTATAGTAAACGCACGAATTTGTTTTCGCTTTCCTTCTGCTGTAAACATTTTCTTTTCCAGAAAATTAGTCTAGAGAAACGAGGGTAACGCGGCAGCGAAATCGGTTGAACGAAAACAACGCAAATTGTGTATATTTTTATTTTTCTGGGGCCGCCCGGTGTCTCATGTTTTAGAATTGTCCTTATAGTATACTTATTTGACGGAGCCGTTCATTGTCCGTTTTAAGGCGCTCCTGTAAGGAGAGGTTTACCACATAATTCGCTCAGTAAAGTAGCAATTTCTTTGTGTCAAAGACTAAGCACCAATCTTACCTTCCTGACAGTGATCTCCTTTGTAACCCTCAACACAGTCACACGAATAGCTCCCAGGGGAATTAACACAAGCACCACCATTTTGGCAGGGATCATTCTTGCATTCGTTAATGTCTGGAAAAATAAAATTCAGTATAAGAGCATGTAAATTAACAACTGAAAACAACAACAACAACAAATGCTACAAGACTTCATTACATAGATTTCCAGCAACGCACTGTATTATTTTTCATAATGTAATGAAATAGTTTGTGCCAATACATTAGTTTTGAGGTCTGCAACAGCGTTCCAAGAAAAGACCTAACGTTCATTCGAACCCAAACTAAGAGCCTCGTTTCTTGCTGTATTTTCTGTCTTGGCAAACTAGAATACCTACTCAAAAGAGCTGCCCACTTTTCCCACCTGGATTCTTATCATGCAAGGCTGCAACAACCCCGAAATTATACATGTGCTTTCGACCGTGAATTGAAAACAGCTCTCGAATCAAATATAACATGACGGTCTATACGGTAGTAAAGACAATACAAAGTCAAAGGTCAGACTTGAGTCAAAAGGTTCTAACGTCAACCAGGAACAAAATTGGTCCAGGCCTTATCGCCACCCTCGGCGTCCCCTGTGAAAATAGTGGGGGAAAAGAAAGTCGCTCCTGGATCTCCGAGATTGAATTATCTCAAGTTCTACTGCAAATGTGGCTTTGTACAGCGGAATCATGATATATCGGATTCTTTGGTACTGTAATACGAAAGATACTATTAAGCACTTGATGACTGGCAGCAAGAGAAACAGTGAGTTTTGTTTCACCGAGACCCTCAATGTTCCCCAAGGCGAAGCCGAGGGGAACATTGACGGTCACGGGAAACAAAATGCACTGTTTCCAGTAGTGCCAGTCATTAAGTGTTTTGTTATAGGTCCAAACTCAAAAATGTAACAAATTATATCCGTGTGCCAGCTTTCGACTTTTTTGCAAAATGTTGAAAGCTTTCGTCCAAATTTTGCTCTTTCCAGAAGTCTCTCAACGTTTTCACGGCATTGTGGGTGGCCCTGCCAGTAGATTTCGAGTTTTGTCCCGAAGAAGCTGTTGAATCTTGTTTGAAAGCGTTTAGCTTCGATGACTGCAAAAAATTATTTTCTTGGCGCGGCTAGCACACAAATTTGCCGCGGTTTCAAGATGCACGACTTCATTACGTGCGGGTCGGAAGTTCAAGTTGTTGTTTCCCTTTGCAGTTAGTGTCAGTTTTGTTGGTCCTCGGGGGTTTAGTGAGTTTTGACCCGTGGCATACATGTGACACGTTCTCCTCCCATCGGAAAACGTATTAGAGTTGGGAAATATAGCAATAGCTACTATTCATCCTGGCTAAAACAGCAAAACCACTCCCCGTTATAAAGAACACAACCCAAAAGCCCAAACTAAAAAAACTACTGTTAGTCTCGGTCAACCGCTTATTATATGCTGTCAGAAAGCGTCATAGTGACATCTACGCCGCTTCACCCCCTTTGTGACTTATCCTTTCCAACAGGTTCTCCAAAACGTTATCAAATTAATTAATGACTCAAATTTCTGCAAGGCTGATAGGACTGCGTAGAAAACTTAACACGATAGCGACGTAATAGAGACCAAACCGGGAATCAACAGAATGCGGCAACCGTAAACAGCTGTTTCGAGCTGGTTGGCTCTCGTCAGCACTGTGTAGCACAGCAAAAAATTGAACAACCAACGCGAGTCGAGTGGTCTACCAAATACACGTGATAGTGATTTCGGATGGGCCCAAATTCAGACATCCGTCGACGTCATAGCGCGTGACTACGAACAATTAACAAAAGAACCGAAGCATGTCGCTGTCGCAATAAGTTAAATGAGGAAAGGAAAAAGTTTCCTTCACAAGTACATTTCCAAACTATGTTATAAAATGTACAGTCAAATTAATTGTTTGCCAAATCCGATATATGAAACGAAAATTTGGCCGTTAACCCACAAATTCGCCAAATAACGGGCTTTCGTTTATCATCGTCAATCCTACATTACTGTATGCATGACGATCAACACATTTCCCCAGTCCCTTGGTACTTCGTTGTATCGGGGCTCCACTGTATAATCGTGTTAATTAAAATTAATGTATTTATCTGTATATCAAACCTTGATCACAATCTTTTCCCTTCCATCCTGCAGGACAAGGTTGACAACTGTAACCATCGGCAGTCAATTTACAGGTAGCTCCATTCTTACACGGTGACGCCGCACACTCATCAACTTCAAAATATAAAGATTGCACTTATGCTACCTAAAATCTATGGCATATTGCTTTACAAACAAACGTTTCACATAAGTAATGCATACGTTTCTAATACTTTCACAAAATACTCCTTGTCATTTAGACTTACAAAAAACACTTTATATGCGTTAGGTCAGTGGAGCTTACTTGCCACAATTAGCTGATCGGTCAGCGAAGACAGAATCAAGTTCAATTCAAATCAATACCACAGGAGTTTTTACCATTAGGAACAGTGGTATATTATCATAAAAGAGTCTTCCTTAAATACGATATTTTCCTTACCACAGTTAGCCCACTTGCCAGCGTAAACAGGATCAAATGAGCACCACGGTTTGTTTCCATTGGCAACAGTGGTACAGGAGTTGTAAGATACTCCTCCATACGTGAAAGGAAAAACACAACAGCGGCCTTGTGAATCATGCGTCTTTTTTCCTGGTGGACATGGAAGCACTGTGGAATAGTAATCCGATAATATTAATGTTTACGGTTTATGCTGATAAAACGCTGAAGAAAGGAGGGCAACATTGACGCCTGTCTTGATAGCGGAGCTTCGCGCGACGGAGGCGCGCGCGCGGAGCCCCATTAGTAAGAGATTTTGGTAAAACCATGTATGCGAAAAATTCTGGTTATGACGTCCCTGTCCGTCCGGCGTACGTACGTACATACGTACGTACGCCCGCCCTCTATGTAAGCCATCGGTGAAATGTCACACTCGACCTGTGCACAACCCGCGTTTTTTCGGCGGAAGTGGGATGGCTTACTTTTTTTAGAAAACAAACGAGAATTTTGAAGAACACTGATTTCTTGTATTCAGTCGTTGAATATGTTGTGAAACTACATATGTTGAGAAAGCAGGCGACTAATAAGCAAATTTGAACCCTGAGAGCGACGAACAAACAGGCGAAATGTCAGTTGAAAACAAACATATGGTGAGCCGGGTGAGTAAGCAACTCGCAAGTCGCATAGAAATTAAATGCATTTTTGCAGGCAACTGTCGGTAATTCTCCATATTTAACATACTTCATTATACACAAATACTTAAATCGTTGCCATACGACAAATATTCGTGGATAAATTAATTTTGAACATTCACAGAGCTATTCACTGAGTTATGTTTTGCGTTGGACTTGTGTAATTCATTCGCAGGGCACATTTGTAAACACGCAGTAAACGTTTAAAGATTTCGGACCACAACCAAACATTATTTTTCCTGTATTCTCCTTTTGTTAACGTTTACTTATAGACTTGAATTATTTCTGTAGGAGAAATATTCACAGAGTTATGTGTTGTTTTGAACATTTTGTGTTGGACGTCTCTAATTTATTCGCCATTCGCAGCGCATAAGTTTTGTAAACACGCTCTAATTTTTAGCGCTCACTGAGATATTTGGGACCACAACCAAAAATTATCTTTCCTGTATTCTCCGTTTGCTAACGTTTACTAAGAGACTAGAATTATTTCTTTAAGAGAAATATTCACAGAGTTATGAATTGTTTTGATCATTCTGTGTTGGACTTCAATTCGCAGCGCATAAGTTGTGTAAACACGCTCTAATTTTAAGCGCTCACTGAAATATTTCGGACCACAACCAAACATTATTTTTCCTGTATTCTCCGTTTGCTAACGTTTACTTAGAGACTAGCATTATTTCTGTAAGAGAAATATTCACAGAGTTATGAATTGTTTTGAACATTTTGTGCTGGACTTCAGTTCGCAGCGCATAAGTTGCGTAAACACGCTCTAATTTTAAATTAAAGCGCTCACTGAAATATTTCGGGCCACAACCAAACATTATTTTTCTGTATTTTCCGTTTGTTAACGTTTACTTAGAAACTAGAATTATTTCTGTAAGAGAAATATTCACAGAGTTATGAATTGTTTTGATCATTTTGTGTTGGGCTTCTTTAACTCATTCGCCATTCGCAGCGCATAAGTTTTGTAAACACCCGGCTCTAATTTTAAATTAAAGCGCTCACTGAAATATTTCAGGCCACAGCCAAACATTATTTTCCCTGCATTCTCCGTCTGTTAACGTTTACTTAGAGACTAGAATTATTTCTGTAAGAGAAATATTCACAGAGTTATGAATTGTTTTGAACATTTTGTGTTGGGCTTCTTTAATTCATTCGCCATTCGCTCACTGAAATATTTCGGGTCACAACCAAACATTAGTTTTCCTGTATTCTTTTCATAAATTTTAGTTAGAGACTAGAATTATTTCTTTAGGAGAAATATTCCTAGAGTCATTATTTGTTTTAAACATTTTGTGCTCGTCATTCGCAGTGCATATTTGAAAACAGTACGCCCTAATTTTAAACTAAACGTTCAAATATTTCGAACCATAACCAAACATTATTTTTCCTTTATTTCTTTTCTTGTAACGTTTATTATGAGACTATAAATATTTCTGTACGAGGAATATTTACAAAGTAATAAATTTTGAAACAAATATTTTATTTCTATCCGTGCGGCCAAATTGCACACGTGGAAACATTACGTCGTAGCCAAATTTTCTTTATTGTACGCATTTCAAACTTTACACGAATGCATTTATTGTGTCCACGGGAGAAATATTTGAGAGAGAGCGTAATTTTTTCATCCACAAGTGTTTTATGCTCTCGAGCGTCATCGGAATTCAGCAATGTGATCTCGCACGATCAACAACATCAGCTTACGGCTCAAAACATTTTCCACTGACGCGTAAAAAGTTTGCTTTATATGCACTTAAGATATATATAACTCAAGAAAGGATGAAGAATTTGTAACGTTATTACGTTCATACAAGAAGCAAAGGAGCATGTATAGGAATTGTGGAGCTCCGCTTTTAATCTTGGCTAAATATATATATTATCACAAGTTCGCTTAGACGCTTCTCGCAGTTAGCTCCATCAAATTGATCAGTACACGCGTTGCACGCGTATGAAACAGTGCCAGTCATTGTACATTTTCCACCATTTTTACACGGGCCAGATTTGCAGGTGCTCACTGAGAACCAAATTAGATTCAAAGCATAAATTTGACTTTGGATCCATGTTTTCTATTCTGCAATGTGCTATCAGCATTTTTAAAGTGCTCGGTGCATACCCTTTTCCCAACTATCTCCATAAAATGCCTCAGCACACGGACAGTTGTAACTATCGCTTGCAAGATATTTCATTTGCGTTGTATCTTCGTGAAGCGAATGCTGGAAGATCTCATTGTAGGATTGTAAGAGGATTCGATTATTTCTTCACTTGAAAAGATAGAGTAGACAAAGATTTAAAAGTGTCTGTGAGTGTCATGATTCTATTTACGTTGAAACAAGTATTCTCTTATGCTGGGTTGGGAAGTGTACTGAAATTTGCTTAAGTGAACGCTGAAGTTAGAGTCGAATATGCGTTACCACCCATTGAAGGAAACCTTTACTAAAACAAACAACGCATTTTGCGTTCGCTCAAACCTCAAAAGTGTTGTTTCGATAATTGAAATATTTATTTTGCCAAACTAGAGCGGTACTTGCACAGGTTTAAAAAACCTTTCTTTTTTAGTTAGGAATGCGGTTTCCCTTGTGAAAGTGCGAACTAGTAATTGGAAGGTCTTAGGTTTTTAGCACTCGGGTTTCCTTTTTGTTTTTCTTTTTTTTTTGCAAGTATGCGTGTCATTCACTGTACAATACAAAATTCTCAAGTTTAATGTTGTTCACCGCCAATACGAAGAACGCGGTTCTTAGGTTTACAAGAAAAACACACACACTTTGCGCGAAGCATTTGCATTTGAATAAACGGGTTTGTGTACCCCTTAAAATAAATTTATTTTACACTTCTCACTTCGTTACGACGCCGAGCAGTAATGTGATATGCTCTAAAGTAAATTCTGGACAAAGCGTTATGATAATCGGTGAGTATTAAAACACCTCCAAAGGATGCTCAAGCTAATTCACCGCGTTCTTAAGGTGTGTTTGTCGCACTTTATGTGAGCATGTTAGCGCGCGATGGAAGAGATAACTGCGCTGATATTATATTTTACACTATTCGTATTTATGATAGATTAAAATACGAGAATTGAAGCACATCTAAAAGGACTCCTGAGGATCCACTAGTCAAAGAAGAAAATACTTTAATTTACAAGCACACGATCTTGTTTTATTAATTCAGAGCTTTCTTAAGGAATGTTTATTGCACTTTATTTGAGCATGTTTCACACGAGATGGAAGAGATAACTGCACATAAAATTTACACGATGCGTATTTATGATAGATTGAAATACAAGAATTGAAGCACATCTTAAAGGACTCCTAAGTTAATGCACAGCTTTCTTAAAGAATGTTTATCGCACTTCATTTGTGGACGTTTCACACGCGATGGAAGTGATTACTGCGCTGACTGACATAAACTCTATACCATGTGTTAAGTTGTGTATAATCCAACGGGTATGAAATACGAGTAATGATATGCGTCCAAAGGTCGCTGAAGCCGCGGTTAATTCACAACTTTATTAAGCAATCTACATCTGTCAAGCACTATATTTGAGTGTTTTATTCACCGCATACTATGCTTAAGTTTATTACGCTAACGTACAAAAAGTTACACGGTGCCGGCGGCGTGTCCAGTGACAAATGCAAAAGCTGAGTAAGTAAAACTGCGAGAAAAGGAGGATCGAAACCCACCAATCATGTTTTGCACCATCAGCTGCTTTATTCTTCTTTATCAAAAACATCCTTAGCGTGCGATGGAATGTGACTAATCTCGTACCCAGATGTCACTCGAATTTTGTTCCGTCTGACCATGGGAGACTTGGGTACGAGATTAAATGTGACGTCACCCTTTTAGCTGATCGGGAAGACGCGATGCGTCAGGCAGTTCGGCTGGCAAGATGGATAAGAGCAATGAGGCCTAATGCCGGAAGTTTTGTAACTTCCAATAATTGAGTAAAATGTATCTATACCTTCTTCGCACTGCTCTCCTTTGAAACCGGACTTGCATGTGCAAGAGTAACTTTGTGGCTGGTTTACACATGTACCACCATTTTTACAAGGAATTGATTCACATTCATCAACATCTAGGAAGAAAATATAGTAACATGGTTAATCATAAGAAAAGCTATAACAATGATTTATCAATAATAATCACTAATCACAAAGTGCCTCCCGCTTAAAACTATATACTTATATATTTGCTGTAAACACTCTTTTCCTTACTATTGTAGTTTCCACTCCTAAGTCTAATATAACTAGCAGAGCTCTTTAACCAGTATTATAGGTTCTACTTCTCCCTTTTTATTTAATTGCACAGATGTAGTGGCCAACACGAAAGCCTTGCTCCTTTGGCCACCACGCACTTCTTCCGTAGAATGTATAATCATTAAATAAATTACTTTGCAGGTTTATTTTTTTCTTACTATAAATTATATTGTACTTTGTTGTAATAAGTGTGAATAAAAATTGAATTGAATTGAAAAAGCGAAAGAAACTGGCCGAACCAATCATAACAAACGAAACAAACGTAAAAATCACATAATGAAACACGTGAACAACACAGTGAACCAATCAGAGGTCGAAGTAAATACATGGAATGGCGCCGAGCGTCAAGCGCGGGAAAACGCTCTCAAATTCAGAGGTTTGGGTATCGCTTTGGCGACTAGCTGGAGTTGTTTCATGGAAGGGCAGTGTTTGACTTCTTTAACGCATGTGAATAGCCAGTTGATCCGCTTCTTGTTAGTTGTTGACATCGTAGGCTCACCAGTGTACATTTTTGAAAAGTTTACATAAAGCACGACGACTGATTATTCATAACGAGTATTGCTATAAAATTACGTCTGTAGTGTGATTTAACGACTGTGAGAAACAAACCATAATAGCCCATATATTGCAAGGTACCGTTTACTTATTTTTCGATGTTTTGACCACGGCTTGCATAACCCCGAAATTATACACTGAAAACAGCTCACGAATGAAATATAACTTGATGGTCTATACGGTAGTAAAGACAATACAAAGTTAAAGATCAGACTTGAGTCAAAAGGTTTTAACGTCAACCAGGAACGAAATTGGTGGAGGACTTATCGCCACCCTCGGAGACCCCTATGCAAATAGTGGGGGAGAAGAAAGTCTCTCCTGGATCTCCGAGATTAAATTATCTAAATTATCTTATCTGCTAATTTGGCTTTGTACAGTGGAATCACGATATATCGAACTCCCTGGTACTGTAATACGAAAGATACTATTAAGCACTTAATCACTGGCAGCAAGAGAAACAGTGAGTTTTGTTTCCCCGAGACCACGGTAGTACAGACAATACAAAGTCAAAGATCAGACTTCAGTCAAAAGGTTCTAACGTCAACCAGGAACAAATAGTGGGGGAGAGATAAGTCGCTCCTGGATCTCTGAGATTGAAGAACAACAGAACAGCCACGGCCAGAACAGCAAAACCACTCCCCATTATAAAGAACACAATCCAAGAGCCCAAACTCAAAAACTACTGCCAGTCTCGGTCAACCGCTTATTACATGCTGTCAAAAGGCGTCATAGTGACATCTACGCCGCTTTATCTACTTTGTGACTTATCCTGCCCAACAGATTTTCCAAAACATTATCAAGTTAATTAATGACTAAAATTTCTGCAAGGCTGATCGGACTGCGTAGAAAACTTGATGCGATAGCGACATCATATAGACCAAACCGAATCAACAGAATGCGACAACCGTAAACAGCTGTTTCGAGCTGGTTGGTTCTCGTCAGCACTGTGTAGTACAGCAAAAAGTAGCACAACCAACGTGGGTTTAGTGGTCTACCAAATACACGTGGTAGTGATTTCGGATGGACCCAAATTCAGACATCCGTCGACGTCATAGCGCGTGACTACGAACAATGAACAAAAGAACTGAAACATGTCGCTGTCGCAATAAGTTAAATGAGGAAAGGGAAAAGTTTCCTTCACAAGTACATGGCCAAGCCATGTTATAAAAAGTACAGCCAAATTAATTGTTTGCCAAATCCGATATATTAAACGAAAATTTTGGTCGTTTACCCACAAATTCGCCAAATAACGGGCTTTCGTTTATCACGTCAATTCTACATTACTTTATGCATGATGATCAACACATTTCCCCAGTCTCTTGGTACTTCGTTGTATTGGGGCTCCACTGTATGATCGTGTAAATTATTAATTAATGTATTTATGTTTATATCAAACCTTGATCACAATCTTTTCCTTTCCATCCTGCAGGACAAGGTTGGCAACTGTAACCATCGGCAGTCAATTTACAGGTAGCTCCATTCTTACACGGTGACACCGCACACTCATCAACTTCAAAATATAAAGATTGCACTGATGCTACATAAAATCCGTGGCATATTGCTTTACAAACAAACGCTTCACACAAGTAATACATACATTTCTAATACTTAGTTTGAATACTCTTTGTCATTTATACTTACCCAAAACACCTTATCGTATTTTCTCGATTGAACGCCTCCGACGTTTATTTAAAATTCGGCAGTTTTGACCCGGCGTTTTTTCGAGGCCGGCGTTTAATCGGGGTCCGGCGTTTATTAATAAAAGGCGATTTTCAGCCATTTTTCTTCGTTTATTTATTATTGCCGATCCTCGGAGACCTAGGGGCAGTTTGTCAGTGCTGGACAATTTTCCCCTGGATTACCCGAAGTTACAGTATTGTGGTACCGTATATACGGCACGTGTACCATGTTGCAATCAAGATTTGTATCACTAACAAACAGCACATAAACAATATATGAATTATGTAGGAGCAAGTAAATGATATGAGCACAAAGTTTTAAGTTTATAAACGACAATAGGGAGCTTAAGCAACGACGACGGCGACGGCAACGACAACGCCGGAAAACAATAGGTTTAATGAGCAAAAACAATCGCTCTGCACGTGCGTTTTACATTTTGGTACATTTCTTTGCCGTCCTACGCAAAACAGCAACGTGAAATGACCACATTTAAGGTTTTGTGGAGAACGTGAGCACACGGCGGTGAATCTTTCGTTTTCTTTCTTAACTTGTACGCCACTCCTACCAATTTGGTTTTTGGATAGTTCGCCATTTTGTAAACGTTTAGCGAGTTGAAATAATCGCGAAGTAGCATCAATAAAAAAAAAATACATTTTCAGGTGACGTTTTCGTTGCTGTTGCCGTCTTCGTTGCTTAAGGTCCCTTATGTCGCCAACGTCCTCCTAGTTTGTGTCAGCCAAAATGTGCAAACTGATTATTTAAGTTTTAATTACATGCTAATGCACGCCGGGACCCCGAACAAACGCCGGGGCCCCGATTAAACGCACCCGGCGTTTATTTAAAAATTTACAGTTTTGACCCGGCGTTTATACGGTCCAGCGTTTAATCAAGAAAATACGGTATATTCATTAAGTCCGTGAAGCCTACTTACCACAATTAGCTCATCCGTCAGCGTAGACAGAATCAAATCAATACCACAGGGTTCTTTTTACCATTAGGAACAGAGGTACTGATTAGCATGTAAGAGTCTTCCTTACATACAATATTTTCCTTACCACAGTTAGCCCACTTTCCAGCGTAAACAGAATCAAATGAGCACCACGGTTTGTTTCCATTGGCAACAGTAGTACAGGAGTTGTAAGATACTCCTCCATACGTGAAAGGAAAAACACAACAGCGGCCTTGTGGATCATGGGTCTTTTTTCCTGGTGGACATGAAAGCCCTGTGGAACAGTTAGCCGATAATATTAATGTTTTCAGTTTATGCTGATAAAACGCTAAAGAAAGGAGGGAAAAATTGACAACTGCCATGATATCACAAGTTCGATTACGTTTCTCGCAGTTAGCTCCTTCAAATTCAACAGTACACATGCACGAGTATGAATCAGTGCCAGTCATTGTACATTTTCCACCATTTTTACACAAGGCAGATTTGCAGGGGCTCACTGAAAACTAAATTAGATTCAAAGCATAAATTTGACGTTGGACCCAAGTTTTCTATTTTGCAATGTGCAATCAGCATTTTTAAATTGCTCCGTGTATACCTTTTTCACAGCTGTCTCCATAAAATGCCTCAGCACACTGACAGCTGTAACTATCGCTTGCAAGATATTTCAATTGCGTTGTATCTTCATGAAGCGAATGGTGGAAATTCTCAGTGAAGAATTGTAAGAGGATTCCATTGTGTTTTCTCTTGAATAGATAGAGTGGACTAAGATTTAAAAGTGTCTGTGAGCGTCATGATTCTATTTACGTTGAAACAAGTATTCTCTTACGCTGGGTTGGGAACTGTATTAAGTATTCAGTATCTGCTTAAGGTGAACGCTGAAGTTAGAGTCGAATATGTGTTACCACCTATTGAAGGAAACCTTTTGCCAAGCTAGAGTGGTTTTTGCACGTGTTTAAAAAACCTTTTTTGTTTTAGTTAGAAATGCGGTTTCACTTGTGAAAGCGCGAACTAGTAATTGGAAGGTCTTAGGTTCGACTCCTCATAGGAGACCTCGGATTTCCTTTTCTTTTCCTTTTTTTTTCCAAATACAGTCGAACCTCCCTTTACGACCACCTCTCATTAGCGACCACTTTTCCAAAATACAAAAAGTCAAATCACTATAGATGGAACCTCTCGTAGGCGACCAAATCTCGTAAGCGACCACTTTTAGAGATGATCGTTTAATATTTTCAATTGTTTTGAACCTCCCGTAAGCGACCACTTGACACACAAATTTCTGCTGTATCTCTCACGGGAGGAAATTGAAAAGTGTCTCGTTGTAACATATTGGCCACATCATTTCAACGAACGCCGTAAATCTCACAGTCGGAGCTACCGGAAGTGTCTCCTGATATAGCTTAGCAATGAAACAATTGATAAAATACACATGCACTATACTGTAGACTGAAATAAACTTTAATCACATTGAATCCCTCGTAGGAGAGTCCAGCGCGTTGAACTGTCGTGCAGTGTGTAATGATTTAATACTTAATGTCAGTGCACGTTTTCAGCCTTAACTAAATTGACACGAGCCGCCTCCGAGAGAATAAAGTGCATTGAACTGTCCTGCAGCAGTTTATTGTTAGCTCCAAACTTATCGACGCACAAGTGTGGGATTGTTTTGCAACCTACACGTCTGCTGGTGTTTTTAATGCGTGTAACCACGTGCAACACAGGTTTTATAAAAGAGTTGTTAACTTTTTGCTTATGTTCCGTTCCCTGGAAAATTTAGACAGTGCCACCTGGAGTAATAAAAGTGTCAATTTTCTTCACTAGAATTGCCTCAATCGCTGTATTAAATAATTTGTGAGATACAAACAATAATCACCATAGACCCTAACATTTTTTGCCTTGAATAATTATGGACCAGTCTCAATATACTTGTAGCTAAGAAAAATTATTATTATTGGTTTCGATAAGCACTGGAAAAAGGGTTAGGTCTCCGCAATTACCATATTTAAATTACTCGAAACTTAGACCCCTGTGGTCTGACCTCTGGTAAGCGACCACCTCCCGTAACCGACCACATATCCCAGACATTATGGGTGGTCGCTTACGGGAGGTTCGACTGTACAACTTGATGGTTTATACGGTAGTAAAGACATTACAAAGTCAAAGATCAGACTTGAGTCAAATGGTTCTAACGTCAACCAGGAACAAAATTGGTCAAGGGCTTATCGCCACCCTCAGAGTCCCCTGTGCAAATAGTGGGGGAGAAGAAAGTCGCTCCTGGATCTCCGAGATTGAATTATCTCAAGTTCTACTGCAAATTTGGGTTTGTACAATGGAATCACGATATATCGAATTCCCTGGTACTGTAATACGAAACTGTTTCCCCGAGACCCTCAATGTCCCTCAAGTCGAAGTCGAGGGGAACATTGACGGCCTCGGGAAACAAAATTCACTGTTTCCCGTAGTGCCAGTCATGCATTAAGTGTTTTGTTATAGGTCCAAACTCAAAAATGTAACAAATTATATACGGGTGTCACCTTTCGACTTTATTGCAAAATGTTGAAAGCTTTCGTGCAAATTTTGCTCTTTGCAGAAGTCTCTCAACGTTTTCACGGCATTGTGGGTAGCCTTGTCAGTAGATTTCGAGTTTTGTCCCAAAGAAGCTGTTGAATTTCTTCTTCAGTTCTTGTTTGAAAGCGGTTAGCTTCAATGACTGCAAAAAAATTGTTTTCTTGACGAAGCTAGCACACAAATTTTCCGCGGTTTCAAGATGTACTTCTTGATCACGTGCGAGTCGAAAGTTCAAGTTGTTGTTTTCTTTTGAAGTTAGTGAGTTTTGTTTGCCTTAAGGAGTTTAGTGAGTTTTGACCCATGGCATACATGTGACACGTTCTCCTCCCATCGGAAAACGTATAAGAGTTGGGAAGTATAACAATAGCTACTATTCATCCTTGCCAGAAGAGCAAAACAACACCCCATTATAAAGAACACAATCCAAAAGCCCAAACTCAAAAACTACTGCTAGTCTCGGTCAACCGCTTATTATATGCTGTCAAAAGCCGTCATAGTGACATCTACGCCACTTTACCCACTTTGTGACTTATCCTTTCCAACAGGTTCTCTAAAACATTATCAAATTAATTAATTAACTAATGACTCAAATTTCTGCAAGGCTGATCGGACTGCGTAGAAAACTTAACACGATAGCGACATGATAGAGACCAAACCGAGAATCAACAGAATGCGGCAACCGTAAACAGCTGTTTCGAGCTGGTTGGCTCTCGTCAGCACTGTGTAGCACAGCAAAAAGTAGAACAACCAACGCGAGTCGAGTGGTCTACCAAATGCACGTGGTAGTGATTTCGAATGGACCCAAATTCAGACATCCGTCGACGTCATAGCGCGTGACTACGAACAATGAACAAAAGAACTGAAACATGTCATAACTGAGTTAAATGATAAAAAGCAAATGATGAAAAGCAAAATTTTCCTTCACAAGAACATGGCCAAACCATGTTATAAAAAGTGCTGCAGTCAAATTAATTGTTTGCCAAATGCGATATATTAGACGAAAATTTTGGTCGTTTACCCACAAATTCGCCAAATAACGAGCTTTCGTTTATCATCGTCAATTCTACATTACTTTATGCATGACGATCAACACATTTCCTCAGCCTCTTGGTACTTCGTTGTATTGGGGCCCCACTGTATGATCGTGTAAATTATTAATTCATGTATTTATGTTTATATCAAACCTTGATCGCAATCTTTTCCCTTCCATCCTGCGGGACAAGGTTGGCAACTGTAACCATCGGCAGTCAATTTACAGGTAGCTCCATTCTTACACGGTGACGCCGCACACTCATCAACTTCAAAATATAAAGATTGCACTGATGCTACATAAAATCCATGGCATATTTGATTTACCAACAAACGCGTCACACAAGTAATGCATACATTTCTAATACTTTCACTGAATACTCCTTGTCATTTATACTTACCCAAAACACTTTATATGCATTAAGTCAATAGAGCTTACTTACCACAATTAGCTCATCCGTCAGCGTAGACAGAATCAAATCAATACCATAGGGGTTTTTTACTATTAGGTACAGTGGTATATTAGCATATGAGTCTTCCTTGCATACAATATTTTCCTTACCACAGTTAGCCCACTTTCCAGCGTAAACAGAATCAAATGAGCACCACGGTTTGTTTCCATTGGCAACAGTGGTACAGGAGTCGTAAGATACTCCTCCATACGTGAAAGGAAAAACACAGCAGCGGCCTTGTGAATCATGCGTCTTTTTTCCTGGTGGACAGGAAAGCCCTGTGGAACAGTTAGCCGATAATATTAATGTTTTCACTTTACGCTAAAGAATGGAGGGAAACATTGACACCTGCCATGATATCACTAGTTCGCTTTGTCAACACGTTCTGAAACCATCGGGGATATTCTAAAATGCCTTTCGGGAACAAACAATGGAATTTTATTATTGTCTGTTCCATAAAAAGTAATGATTTCTGGCAATAAAGAGGGGTTTTTATCATTATTTTACCATATTGTTAGAAACTATGGTAAGAAAACACCTTTTCTTAGGTATTTTTGACAACTACATATTACAAAACTTCAGCATTTCAAATATTAGCGATTTTTCATCTATATTTTACCAGAAATCGATGTCTGTGAATTATTATGGTAAAAAATTAGAAAAAGGGCAAATTTTTGCTGGCGACCAGGTGGCAAGAATTGAAATAAAATTGTTGTTTTCTGCCATAAACAATGAAAACATGGCAAAAAAACCACAATGTCTCGCCAATATTGTCCAAAAAATATTACAATATAGATTTTCTTTAGAAAAATACACAATTAAAGATGATATATTTGCCAAGTTTTAATAAAAATCTAATAACAGACGCTTTCGATAAACATTCAAGAATAAAAATCATTTCGCTCGCTCATCATTTTCAAATTCTAAAAAGTCAGATTGTTAAAAGTTCTTTATATATTAAGAATGCGTGTGAAGTCTCGTTCCACGTGATTAAAAAACTACAATGTGGAATGTAGCGAGTGTTAATAAGGTACTAAATAGTTTCAATCAATCAATCAATAAACTTTATTTACCCTCGAATTTACGGTGTAGCACTGAAGTGCTAATATCTTCGAGCCAACTACATTAATAAATAATTATAATAAAAAGATAATTCTATATAACAAATAAGATAACTAACTACCTAGACAACTAACTTGCAAATTATCATGATGTAGAAAGGTTTGCAGTTCCAGCCCTTTAAGTAAATTATTGTTCCCAGTAGATATCAGTCGTCGAAAAGAAGTAAAATCAGAAATAGTGCGGTAATGGTCAGGAAGAGAATTCCAAGATGTTGCTGCCAAGTAACTTAAGGAATTGATACCATAAGAAGTGGTCAGTGGTTTGGGCAAACAGAGTATATTATGTCCTCTTAAAAAATAGGTGCTAGAGCGCTTTTATTGAGTCTGATTAGATGTTCAGTTTGGGTTTCCTCTCCTGGATAAAAAGCATTTCGTAGATCAAGCATTCAAATTTCCCACGACACTTCTTCAGTATAGTGAATTGTTCAGTGAGGTCTTTGTTCTTCTGATTATGAGAGTCACGCAGGTGTTTTCCAATAGCTGAGTGCTTGTGTTCATCAATGCGTTGGAAAAGGTGTCGGCGAGTATAACCAACATAATCCGCATCACACAGATCACATTTGAATTTGTAAACAAAGTATTGTTGATTTATTAACGGTGGTTTGGCTTCAGCTACTCTGATGTCGTCGGCAATTTTCTTGCTTGTGAAAACTGGGCGTATATCACTTGTTATACTCGCCGACAATTTTGAAAATGATGAGCGAGTCATCGAAACGTCATCAAAAACTTTTATCGTTGATTTTTATTCTTAAATGTTTAATAAAAATGGCAAAAAAAAAACCCACATAAAAAGCGGCAGTCAATGTTCTTCCAACAACAGAGTGTATCTTTTACAACAGATGGTGAAAGGTACATGGATTTAGCAAAAGACGGTGAAAGGTACATGGAAATTTCCGTGTACCTTTAGCAGAAGATGGTAAAAGGTACATGGAAATTTCCTTGTACCTTAAGCAAAAGATGGTAAAAGGAACATGGAAATTTCCATGTACCTTTAGCAAAAGATGGTAAAAGGTACATGGAAATTTCCGTGTACCTTTAACAAAAGATGGTGAAAGGTACATGGAAATTTCCTTGTACCTTTAGCAAAAGATGGTGAAAGGTACATGGAAATTTCCTTCTACCTTTAGCAAAAGATGGGGAAAGGTACATGGAAATTTCCTTGTACCTTAAGCAAAAGATGGTGAAAGGAACATGGAAATTTCCATGTACCTTTAGCAAAAGATGGTAAAAGGTACATGGAAATTTCCGTGTACCTTTAATAAAAGATAGTGAAAGGTACATGGAAATTTCCTTGTACCTTAAGCAAAAGATGGTGAAAGGTACATGGAAATTTCCTTGTACCTTAAGCAAAAGATGGTGAAAGGAACATGGAAATTTCCTTGTACCTTAAGCAAAAGATGGTGAAAGGTACATGGAAATTTCCTTGTACCTTAAGCAAAAGATGGTGAAAGGAACATGGAAATTTCCATGTACCTTTAGCAAAAGATGGTAAAAGGTACATGGAAATTTCCGTGTACCTTTAACAAAAGATGGTGAAAGATACATGGAAATTTCCTTGTACCTTAAGCAAAAGATGGTGAAAGATACATGGAAATTTCCATGTACCTTAAGCAAAAGATGGTGAAAGATACATGGAAATTTCCATGTACCTTAAGCAAAAGATGGTGAAAGGTACATGGAAATTTCCATGTACCTTAAGCAAAAGATGGTGAAAGGTACATGGAAATTTCCATGTACCTTTAGCAAAAGATGGTGAAAGGAACATGGAAATTTCCTTGTACCTTAAGCAAAAGATGGTGAAAGGAACATGGAAATTTCCATGTACCTTTAACAAAAGATGGTGAAAGGAACATGGAAATTTCCATGTACCTTTAATAAAAGATGGTGAAAGGTACATGGAAATTTCCTTGTACCTTTAGCAAAAGATGGTGAAAGATACATGGAAATTTCCTTGTACCTTTAACAAAAGATGGTGAAAGGAACATGGAAATTTCTATGTACCTTTAGCAAAAGATGGTGAAAGGAACATGGAAATTTCCTTGTACCTTAAGCAAAAGATGGTGAAAGGTACATGGAAATTTCCTTGTACCTTAAGCAAAAGATGGTGAAAGGAACATGGAAATTTCCATGTACCTTAAGCAAAAGATGGTAAAAGGTACATGGAAATTTCCGTGTACCTTTAACAAAAGATGGTGAAAGATACATGGAAATTTCCTTGTACCTTAAGCAAAAGATGGTGAAAGGTACATGGAAATTTCCTTGTACCTTAAGCAAAAGATGGTGAAAGGTACATGGAAATTTCCATGTACCTTAAGCAAAAGATGGTGAAAGGTACATGGAAATTTCCATGTACCTTTAGCAAAAGATGGTGAAAGGAACATGGAAATTTCCTTGTACCTTAAGCAAAAGATGGTGAAAGGAACATGGAAATTTCCATGTACCTTTAACAAAAGATGGTGAAAGGAACATGGAAATTTCCATGTACCTTTAGCAAAAGATGGTGAAAGGAACATGGAAATTTCCATGTACCTTTAACAAAAGATGGTGAAAGGTACATGGAAATTTCCTTGTACCTTTAGCAAAAGATGGTGAAAGGTACATGGAAATTTCCTTGTACCTTTAACAAAAGATGGTGAAAGGTACATGGAAATTTCCTTGTACCTTAAGCAAAAGATGGTGAAAGGAACATGGAAATTTCCTTGTACCTTAAGCAAAAGATGGTGAAAGGTACATGGAAATTTCCTTGTACCTTAAGCAAAAGATGGTGAAAGGAACATGGAAATTTCCATGTACCTGTAGCAAAAGATGGTGAAAGGTACATGGAAATTTCCGTGTACCTTTAAGAAAAGATGGTGAAAGGTACATGGAAATTTCCTTGTACCTTAAGCAAAAGATGGTGAAAGGTACATGGAAATTTCCATGTACCTTAAGCAAAAGATGGTAAAAGGTACATGGAAATTTCCATGTACCTTTGCACTCTGTTATTTCTAATTGTATAACCTGGAATAGAACGGGCAAAAGGTTGAGTACTCTAAAATATATTTTGTTTTACTGCATTAAAGTTGGAAACAAAAGGATGAAGTGAGCTAATATTTGCCAGCTGAAGCTGGTAAAAATTACCACCTTTAAATTTCTTTAGAGAGGAAATGGCACGAAAATGACTAAAACAGCTTAATATTGACAGAAAATCGCCCTTTTAGAATATCCGAGATTGTTTTAAAACGTGTTTTACGCTTCTCGCAGTTAGCTCCTTCAAATTCATCAGTACACTCGCAAGAGTATGAATCAGCGCCAGTCATTGTACATTCTCCACCATTTTTACACGGGACAGATTTGTAGGGGTTCACTGAGAACCAAATTAGATTCAAAGCATAAATTTGACTTTGGATCCATGTTTTATATTTTGCAATGTGCTATCAGCATTTTTTAATTTCTCCGTGCATACTTTTTTCACAACTGTCTCCATAAAATGCCTCAGCAAACTGACAGCTGTAGCTATCGCTTGCAAGATATTTCAATTGCGTTGTATCTTCGTGAAGCTAATGCTGGAAAATCTCAATGTAGAATTGTAAGAGGATTCGATTGTTTTTAACTTGAATAGATAGAGTAGACAAAGATTTAAAAGTGTCTATGAGCGTCATGATTCTATTTACGTTGAAACAAGTATTCTCTTACGCTGGGTTGGGAAGTGTATTAAGTACTCAGCATCCGCTTAAGTGAACGCTGAAGTTGGAGTAGAATATGTGTTGCCACCCACTGAAGGAAACCTTTACTGAAATAAAAGAACGCATTTTGCGTTCGCTCAAACATCAAAAGGTTTCGATATTAATTGAAATATTTATTTTGCCAAACTAGAGCGGTTCTTGCACGTGTTTAAAAAAACCTTTTTTTAGTTAGAAATGCGGTTTCACTTATGAAAGGGCGAACTAGAAATTGGAAGGTCTTAGGTTCGACTCCTCATAGGAACACTCGGATTTCCTTTTCTTTTTTTTCTTCCAAGTATGCGTGTAATTCAAAGTACAATACAAAATTCGCAAGTTTAATGTTGTTCACCGCAAATAAAAAAGAACGCAGTTCTTATGTTTACAAAAAAAACACACACACACACAAACACACTTTGCGCGATGCATTTGCATGTGAATAAACGAGTTTGTGTGCCGCGTAAAGTAACTTATTTTACACTCCTCATTTCGTTACGACGCCGAGCAGTAGTGTGATATGCTCTAAAGTAAATTCTTAACGATGCGTTATGATAATACGGGTATTAAAAGACCCCCAAAGGATGCTCAAGTTAATTCATCGCGTTCTTATTTTATGTTTGTCGCATTTTATGTGAGCTTGTTCGCACGCGATGGAAGAGATTACTGCACTGACATAAAATTTACACGATGCGTATTTATGATAGATTAAAATACAAGAATAGACCATTTCTGAGTTGCTTTGAACCTCATTATGAAAGCGAGACTAAGTGCAAAGTTTTTGTTATGAGAATTAGTTTTCATTCATATGCAAACAAAACTCATTTTCATATGAAACGTTTTGCACTTAGCCTCGCTTTCATAGTGAGGTTCACAGCAACTCGGAAATGGCCTATTGAAGCACATCTAAACAGCTTTCTTAAGGAATGTTTATCGCACTTGATTTGAGCATGTTTCACACGCGATGGAAGAGATTACTGCGCTGACTGATAAACTGTATACCATATGTGTTGTATATATAAGTTGTGGATAATCCAACGGGTATGAAATACGAGTAATGAAATGGGTCCAAAGGACGCTGAAGCCGCGGTTAATTCACCACCTTATTAATCAATCTGCACTTTAAGCACTATATTTGAGTGTTTTATTTACATACTATACTTAAGTTTATTACGCTAACGTACAGAAAGTTTCATGGTGCGTGTCCAGTCACAAATCCAAACGCTGAGTAAGTAAAACTACGAGAAAAGTAGGATCGAAACCCGCCAATCATGTTTAGCACTATCAGCTGCTTGATTCTTCTTTAACTTGACAAACTTGTTTTTTTTTATTGCCTATTCAGCGTTTTCTCCTTTCTATTGCGAAAAGCTGAGTCATCAAAAAATTGTTAGAATCCGGATCACATTTGTATGTAAGAACAGATACTTGTTTCTGATTCAAAATACTTTGTTTTCGTAGTAGCCGGCTGCAGCGCCCAATATACAGCAGATAGACTGTTTTTGTTTTGTTTTGCTGTTTTGTAATTGATCAAAGGTTTGTCCAAGAGGCCAACCTACAGCATAAGCAGCCTCGTCTTCATTCATCATTGGCGCGCGATCTAACATGAGTTATCTCGTACCCAGATCTCACTCCATTTTTTTCCTCCTGACTTTGGAAGATTTGGGTATGTACGAAATTATATGAATCGTCACCCGTTCAGCTGATTGGGAAGACGCGATGAATCAGGCAGTTCGGCTGGCACGATAACAGCGACAAGGCCTAAAGCCAGAAGTTTTAGAACTTCCAATAATTGAGTACTTCTTTAACGCATATAAAAAGCCAGTTCATTCTCCTCTTGCCAGTTGCTAACACTGTAGGCTCACCAGTGCACATTTTTAAAAATTGTGCAACAAACACGATGACGGATTATTCGTAACAACTATTGTGATTAAATTACGTTTGTTATGTGATTGAACGACTATGACACAAACTCCTTGTGTTTTTCAAGAATGGAATCATAACCCATCAATTGCAAAGTACTCTTAGCATTAAAGGACGAGTTAACATTTTACTAATTGTAGCAATAACTTGGTTTTAGTCATACTTAATCACTCAGTTGACTACTATTAGTACATTACGAATTAATAAGATGGCCAGCTCCTAGTTCGCTTAATAGAGCAGTTGATAGAGAACAGCACCATCACGGGTTCGAATCTAAATCCAACTAAATAAAAAGTTAAGGACGAATTCGTAACTGGCACGAGGTTTCGCTATCATATTATAATGCGACGCTTACAAATTGTAAGCACTCAGAGATGTATAAAATGTAAACTCACAAGTGCCATAGACCTCCACTCTTAGGCAGTTCCAAGCATGTTGTTTAAATGGATGGAATCGAATGTATCTTGCTTTTACTGGCACTGGTAACACATGTTTGTCAATAGTGTTGCTGTCACCTGACCTGTGAAATTCCTTGAAATATACAACAGCTATGGTTTAATAATAACATTTTCATTTTCCTTCTGTAAAGGGGCACTGTCGCCTATTTTTAGTGACTATGAGCTGTGAAAAATGTTTTTGTTTCCATGGAATTCTTAAAATAATGGTCGCGTTTTGTAAACAATAACCCTACTAGTGCACAGGAACTACTAAAAGCTATACTTAGCTGCGGATGGTTAGGACGGAAGTGGATCAACTTGAAAAGTTGGCCAACGTTTTCAAGTTCTTCCTGTGTATTTTAAGTAAGTCTATAAAAACTGATTAGGGTTCTTTCTTCCTAGGAGAAAAACCTGACTATTTTCTTCCCGATATTGTAACAGCAATTTCATGTTTCAAAACAGGTTCTTTGTCAAAAATTTTGAGCAGTTTTGACCAAAATACAGCAGATCGTCGTAAAAGTGGGCATCATTCTTTTGCAGGGTTTTTGCTTTTTGGTCTGGTCTGTTAGGACTGCAGGTGCTAACGTGGTTATTTTCACACTAAGATGGAGCATCCATGCATTCCTTCAACACAGAACAATGAACACGCACGTGTGCTAGTTCTAGACGTCTTTTATAAAGAATGTCATGAGTCTGAGACTTTATATTTCTGCTGTTTTAATGTAATATTACTACTTACCATTTCCCTGCCATTTGAATCTTTATAATTCGTCCAGGTATTTCCGTCAGACGAGTAAGACAGCTTGAAGTCTGTTGTCCATTCATTGCCATTTCTGTCTCCCTGGGTAGCAACAGCACACACTTGAAATGTTTTCCCAAGATCAACCTGCAGCCAGTCGTCAGTTCGTGCGGCTTCTTTAGCACACCAGCCATCACCGCGGTTGCCATTAAGTCGACCGTAAGCAGCTTGGAAACCAACGCCAAACCGTGAGGAGGCCGTGAGCTGATCGTCAGAAATGATTGACGTGTCGGATATTCCTACATCTTTCGTGTTTAAACAGACATCTGCGTTGACAGAAAACGTTGAAGTATGAGTTAGAATTATACCAATTGTAGCAAACAACTTGTCTTAAACATCTGGTTCTGGTCATCCTCGATCACTCAATGGACTACATACCAATTAATAAAATGACCCTCAACTCCTGTGGCCTTCTTGCTTTTGTATAATAAATGCAGTTAAATCTTACATAGTTATCACTGTGATTTCATGTGGAGCAGAACGTATATCACATTCGAGACCTTTATTACATTTAGGGGCCAACATTATTACACTTAGAACCTTTATTACATTTAAGGCCAAAAGTTATTACACTTAGGACCTTTATTACATTTAGGGACGTTTGTTACATTTGAGGCCTCAACTCTCAGTTAGCTTGATAACTGGAGAACAACACTTTCACGGCAGGGGCTCGAACCTGGATGTAACACACTAAAATGTTTGAGACGAGTTAGTCCCTGCCGTGTTTAGTTTCCTTGAGAACTCCCAACCTTTAACCCAAAACTGAACGGCCAAGTCTCTCGCGGTACTGGATATTATCACGTGACACTAACAAAGAAAAATCTAGATTTCATCGGCCAACGGGAAAAGGAAAATTTACAATAGCCTTTTGCTGTCAGAAGTAATTATGCTTATATTATATTAAAACCACGAGGCGCAGCCGAGAGGTTTTAGACCCGATAGAACACGTGCTTTGAGTTTTTTTGAACGGCTTCAAAAATATTCGTGGAAAAGCGTGTGTCAAGATAGTTCACAACAATGATGCTTTTGTGAACGTTGGAAATCAGCATGCGAGAAAAACATTTAAGATCGCATACTAATAATGAGGAGGTTTTATCGGATTTTAAAACCACTGCACGCATGTTTTATCGACCATTTGATAGGTCAATGGGCTTATGAATTATTAATGAGTTTTTGAATTGAAAGTAAGTTGCAGACTCTGAATATATATTTGAAAGGACCCTTAAAGGAAGCAAACTCCATCCAATTTATAGAAAAAATATATTTGCTTAATTGACAAGCACTCAGAGATGCATAACATGAAAGCTTACCAGTGCCATAGACCTCCACTCTCAGGCAGTTCCAAGCATGTTGTTTGAATGGATGGAATCGAATGTATCTTGCTTTTACTGGCATTGGTAACACATGTTTGTCAATAGTGTTGCTGTCACCTGACCTGTGAAATTCCTTGAAATATACAACAACTATGGTTTAATAATAAAATTTTCATTTTCCTGCTGTGAAGGGACACTTTCACCTATTTTTGGCGTGACTATGAACAGCGAAAACTGTTTTTGCTTCAATGGAATTCTTAATATAATGGTCGTGTTTTGTTAAAAATGGGGACTTTACGCAACCACGACGGCAACGCCAAGGGAAAAGTCACTTGAAAATACAAGTTCGTGTTACCTTGTACTACTTTGCGCTTATCCCAATGCGTTCAACTTCTACAATGTGGCCAAACTATCCAGCAACAGAACTAGTGGAAACGGTCGAGTTAGCACAGAGAATGAAAATTTACTGTCATGTGTTCACGCTCTCCATAAAATCTTGAATTTGGGCATTTCACGTTGTTGTTTGGCCGAAGATGGCAGCTAAAAGGAATCAAAGTCCCTAATAACCCTACTAGTGCACAGACAGTACTTTTAGCTATACTTAGCTGCGGATGGTTAGGATGGAAGTGGATCAACTTGAAAAGTTGGCTAACGTCTCCAAGTTCTTCCGGTATATTTTAAGTATGTCGATAAAAACTGATTAGGGTTCGTTCTTCCTAGGAGAAAAAACCTACTATTTTCTTCCCGTTATTGTAATAGATAGATAGCTAACGAGGCGCGTTGTGCCGAGTTGGCTATAATCATCTCATATCCAACAAGCGCAAGTGGAATAATTGTTTTTTTTTTAAAGCAACCAAGGAATATTGCTACATCTTACTGATTTCGCTGGGTAAGAATAACCAGCAGACAATTTAATGGTCGCCATTTCTCGGCCATAGTATAATGGCTCATATACCATGGCCGCTAAGCCAATCAATCCCTCGAATTGTATTATACAATGATTCAGTTTTTAATAATACTACTTACCATTTCCCTGCCATTTGAATCTTTATAACTCGTCCAGGTATTTCCGTCAGATGAGTAAGACAGCTTGAAGTCTGTTGTCCATTCATTGCCATTTCTGTCTCCCTGGGTAGCAACAGCACACACTTGAAATGTTTTCCCAAGATCAACCTGCAGCCAGTCGTCAGTTCGTGCGGCTTCTTTAGCACACCAGCCATCACCGCGGTTGCCATTAAGTCGACCGTAAGCAGCTTGGAAACCAACGCCAAACCGTGAGGAGGCCGTGAGCTGATCGTCAGAAATGATTGATGTGTCGGATATTCCTGCCGCTTTCGTGTTGAGACAAACATCTTCGGTGTCTAAAGTTGTGAAAATAATCGTAAGCGTTATAACATACCTTACCATAGGAAATTAACGAGTATTTTCGGAGTCGCGTTAATTTGCGCATCTTTAATTAAGTGGCGCGTTAATTTTTTTCCTTAATTTCCCTTATTTTCGCCTCAAATTCTTGACACACTCCAGAAAGGAAAAAAGCATTTGTCTTAGCATTTGTTTTATTGGATGGGTAATGAACCTCTATTATAATATACAAATATATATTTCAATTGGTATGTGAAAACCCATTTTGATTGGATGTACCAATAAAGCTATTATTATTCTTCTTATTATTATTATAAGCTGTGTCATTAACAACGTTATAACATTTAACTATTTTACATTTGAACGAGGAGTTAGACAAGGAGATTCACTTTGTCCATATTTATTTCTAGTAGCTGATGAAACTTTGGCTATCGCAATTCGACAAAATTCAATGATAAATGGTATCATTATCGAAAAGGAAGAAACAAAGCTACTCCAATACGCAGATGACACAACATCAATCCTTTCGGACATTAACTCAGCTCGTACTCTTATCTAGTGGTGGGCAGAGTTTCGTGACGAATTTTCCACAAAGAAATTTTGACGAAATGTAATTTGGAATAACAAAGACATTTGTATAAATAATAAGCCAGTTGTCTACAAAACTTTTTTCGAGTCCGGTTTTATTCAGGTAACAGATCTATTCGATATTCTGTTAATATGACAGAATCCTATAATATTATTTCAAACAATTGACAAAACAAATTTCCTAGTCTGGGCAGGTCTCAGACCTGCTATACCAGAAATACGACACCAAATAACAGTTTTCGATAATCGGTCACTTGCCTAACAACAGTTATGAGGGCTAAAAGTAATCGAATAGCTTTTCAAACTCACGCTTTCTGAAAAGAAAATCGTTGACAAGTATTGCTATTGTTCGCCATTTTTTATAATTAGAAAAACATTCGAACCGGAAACGCTATAGTGCCATTTTTAACAACACTGCAAGGAGGATGTTAGACGAGGCAGAAACTGCATTTCACAAGACGTCTTCCCTCACCAGATGGTGATTTTGTGCTTTTTCTTCCTTCTAAAAAACTTATTCTCTAAAGCAAAGTTCACAAAAGCAAAAATTTCTGGGTTTATGTCCTTACAAATCCCGACAGATATATAAGTTATCTTTTTTTTACCAGAATAGTTGACCATAACTAAGAGAGGATGAAGCCTTCATAACATAACGTTATCCTACATCGAGTCTTTCCTTGTTTTTTTAAACGACTCCAAAAGCTTTATTACCATTTAACTAATTCTTATCATATTAAAATATAGGAAGTCTTCCACTGCAGACTAACCGCGAAAATAATTGAATAATTAGACTTAACAGTGTGATCCTCAGTCCCCCATATCTGTGTTTGTTGTTTTTGTTGTTGTTGTTGTTGTTGCT